>NC_072783.1:12520147-12777941 GCF_022539595.1 Amphiprion ocellaris | reverse complement strand
AGAAAATGAAGTCACAGTGAGAGTAAAATGACGTCACAGTGAGAGAAAATGAGGTCACAGTGTGAAAAAAATGAGGTCACTACTATACTATACTAGAATTTTGATGGATTCTTGAATGTTGATGGATTCCGAAATATTGATTGATTCTAGATGGGGTTTGGATTTTGGAATGTTGTTTGATTGTAGAATGTTCATGGATTCTGCAATGTTGATGGACTCTAGGATGTTGATCGAATCTAGAATTGTGATGGATTGTGGAATGTTGATGGATTCTAGAATGTTGTTGGATTCTGGAATGTTGCCTTCAGCCAAGAATACCGGAATGTTTATGGATTGTAGAATGTTGATGGATTCTGGAATGTTGTTTGATTGTAGATCGTTGATGGATTCTGGAATGTTGATGGATTCTAGGATCCTGATCCATTCTAGAATTTTGACGGGGTCTGGAATGTTTATGCATTCTAGAATGTTGATGTATTCTACAATGTTGATGGATTCCGGAATGTTGATGGATTCTAGAATGTTGATCGATTCTCGAATGTTGTTTGATTGTAGAATGGGGTTTGGATTTTAGAATGTTGTTTGACTGTAGAATGTTCATGGATTCTGCAGTGTTGATGGATTCTAGAATATTGATTGATTCTGGAATGTTGATGGATTCTAGAAAGTTGGATTCTGGAGTGTTGCCTTCAGCCAAGTATCCCAGAATGTTGATGGGTTCTAGAATGTTAATGTATTCTGGAATGTTGATGGATTATAGAATGTTGATCTATTCCACAACGCTGTTATCAGCCAAGGATTCCAGAATGTTGATGGATACTAGAATTTTGATGGATTCTAGAATGTTGATGGATTCCGGAATATTGATTGATTCTAGAATGGGGTTTGGATTTTGGAATGTTGTTTGATTGTAGAATGTTCATGGTTTCTGCAATGTTGATGGACTCTAGGATGTTGATCGAATCTAGAATTTTGATGGATTGTGGAATGTTGATGGATTCTAGAATGTTGTTGGATTCTGGAATGTTGCCTTCAGCCAAGAATACCAGAATGTTTATGGATTCTTGAATGTTTGATCTTCTCTTCCTCTTACATCTCATCCCTTTCCTTCCATTTATTTTTTCCTTCTTCCCCCTTCTTCTTCTACTGCCTCCAACTTTTTTCTCTTGTTTTTGCCTCATTCTACTTTTTTCTTGATGTTCTCTTCCTTTCTTTCTCCTACTTTTTCTTCTTCACCTTCTCTCCCTCATTCCACTCCTTGTTCTTCTTTCAACTCCTTTATCGCCATCTTCTTTTCCTCGTCCTTCTCCTCCTCCTCTGTCATCTTCTTTATCATCTCTTCATCCCTGTACTCCTTCTTTTTCTTTCTTTCTCCTTTTCTCCACCTCCTTTACTTCTTTTTTCTTTCCTCCTTCTCCTTTCTTCTCCTTTTTTCTCCTCTTCCTATTATGTCTTATTCTTAGCCTTTCCTCTTTGTCTGTCTTCTTGTCCTTCTTTCTCCTCATTCTGTCATTTTCCTCTTCTTTTTTCATCTCCTCTTCCCTCCACTCTTTGTCTACTTCTTGTTTCTTCCACATTCTTTTCTTCTTCTACTACTCCTCCATTCTTTTATCGCCCTTCTGTCTACTCCTCCTCTTTTCTTCTTCTTCTCTGTTCTCCTTTTGTGTCCTCACCCTCCTTTTTCTTCTACTCATTTTTTCTTATCTTTCCTCTCCTTCTCATTTTCTTCATCTCTTCCTCCCTTTACTCTTTGTTTCTCCTTCTCCTTCCTCATTCTAGTCTTTCATCTTCTTCTACTCCTCATTCTTTTCTTCTTCTGTCTTCTTGTCATTCTTATCCCATCCTCCTATATTCTCCCTCCTCCTTTTCTTCTCCTTTTCCCATTTTTTTCTTCATCCTCTCCTCCTTCTTCTGCTAGTTTTTGAATTCTTCCTCCCTTTACTCCTTGTTCTTCCTCCTTCTCCTTCACTTTCTGTCCTCTCCGTTCTTCTGCTCCTCCTTCTCTGACTTCTACTTCTTTCTACTTCTGTCTTCTTCTCCTTTGTCTGCCTTCTTCTACTAATGTTCCTGTCTCTGCTCCTTGTTCTTCTTTCTCCCTCTTTCTTTTCTTCTTCTCCTTCTGCCTTTTCCTTCTTCTCCTTTTCATTCTTTCTAATAGTTCTCCTCTCTTCTACTACTTTTTTCTCCTTCCCCCTCTCTGTTTGCTTTTCTTCTCCTCCCCTTTATGTTCTCCTCCTTCTTCCTCTCCTACATTTCCATCTCTTCACCCTCTACTCCTTGTATTTCTTCCTCTTTCTCTTTCTCATTCTTTTAACCTCCTCCTTTTCCTTATTTTTTTCTTCTCCTCTTCCCTCCATCTTCCTCTTCTACTCCATCTCCTAATTTTTCTTTCCTGCTTCTGTCTTCTCCTACTTTCTCCTCCTCTTTTGTATTTATCTTCTTTGTCCTCCTTCTTGTCTTCCTTTTCTACTCCTTTTCCTTCTTTTTTCTTGCTCTATCGTTCTTCTCCTTCTGTCTTCACCTACTCTCTGTCTCCTTTCTCCTCCTCCTTCTCTGTTGCCTTTTTCCTCTTCTTTTCATCCCTTCCTCTCCTTGCTTCTCTTTCTGCTCTTCCTCATCCTTCTCCTTCTGTCTTCTCGGCCCGCTTTCTTGTCCTCCTTTCTCTTGCTACTACTACTTCTGTCCTCATTCTCCTCCTTTCTCTTGTACAACTCATTCTTCTCCATCTCATCTTCCCTCTACTCCTTGTTCCTCTTCCTCCTTTTTCTCCTTCTACTCTTCCTCATTCTGTCCCTCATTCATTTTGTCTCTTCCCCCTTCTTCCCGTTCTTATTTTCTCCTCCTGTTCCCTCTCTGTCTTCTTTCTTTCTCCTCTTCCTTCTTTCTTCTCTTCCTCATTCTTCTCCTGTCTCCTTCTTCTATTCCATTTTTTCTCATCCCTCTTCTCTCCTCATTGTTCCTCTTTCTTCTACTTCTGCTACTCTTCCTCCCTTTACTCCTTGTTTTTCTTCCTTCTTCTCTTCCTCCTTTCCTTCTTCTCCTCCTCTTTATTCTTCAGCCATTGTGTTATTATTTTCCCACCTTATTCTTCTCTTTTCCTCCTTCTTTACCTTATTCTCATCTTCTCCTTCTGTCTTCTCCTTTCTCCTGTCTTTATCACCGTCTTTCTTCCTTCGCCTCCTTCTGATATCTCCTTTCTTCTCCTCTGTCTCTGTTTGCATGTCCTGCTCCCTCCTGCTCCTTCTGTCACTTTCTTTTTCATCTCTTCCTTCCTCTTTTCCTTGTTTATCTTTGTCCTTATTCTTTTCTTCTCCTCATTTTCCTTCCCTTTTCTCATCTTTTTGAAGATGCTTCCTTCTTTTTCTACTCGTCCTTCTACATTTATTTGCCTTTTCCCCAGTCTTTGCTTCTCCTCGTGTCGTCTCCATCTTTCTTCTCCTCCTGTCTTTTTTCATCCTGCCAGATGAAGGAGCCTTTTGAGAGGCAGCTGGCATCGTGATTGGACTGTACTTTGGTCTGTTCCAATCCTGCTTCAGCTCCAGAGACGGCAGGCAGGACGAGTCAACGGAGGCCGGGTGGACGAAGGCATGAAGCTGAGTACAATCCAGAAAACAACAGAGGAGGAGTGCAGCCAGAACAGAGTAGCATGGTATGTCTCTTAGAAAACATCATAGTATAGCCTTTGGTATGAAAAAAACACCATCATATACATCGTAGATTGTACAAATAACAAGTCAAAAGAAAGAGACATACATTGTAGAATTGTAGTAATTGTGGGCTGACTGATTTACTGATTATCAGTATTTTATTTTTTTACTGATTTAAGCTAATAAATACATTTTAAAATGGTGCTACTTTGGCTCTGAACCTTTATCTACCTGTGGTCACTCTGTCTTCTGGAGTGATTTGATTGGTTATACGTAACGAATAAAACTCCTTTAACTTAACATCTGTAAACAAAACAAAAACATACCAACAAAGTTTTCTGTTAGAGTTTGTGTTCTTCTAAGTTTAACTCAGGATTTTAAATACTTTCATTTACTGCAAATGAATATCTACTCCAAATGTCTCACTAATAATCATTATCAGCCTTAAAAACCCACAAAACACCCCTCTATACTGGACCACACTTAGTACATTCTGGTTCCCCCTTCTATAAATCTGCTTGGAATCGTCCACTTCCTGTTTGTCAAAGTGGCCTTCTACCTGGACAGGTTTTGTTGGAGCTCATGCAACAAACATTTTGGGTAACTGCACTTTAATATGGATGGATGAGACTGAATTAGAGTCTGTTTTAATGAGACTGAGTTAAGATGTGTAGCTCTGTCGTTAAATAGGAAATTATTTCTGAGAATTCACAGAGAAAAGCCTGAAATGTTTGCTAGGTTAGCGTCCCACATGTTCTTTGGCTCAGCTAAAGCTAACTCTCTCCAACTTCTGGATCTCTTCAGTTGCTTGTTAAAATATCTTGCTGTAGGTGCTGAAGCTCAGAAAGTCTGAGATGTTTGTTCAAAATAAGCTCATTCTCAAGTCTTCTCTTAACTGTCCTCTTTTGTTTTAACTTTACCTAAACTTAGGAGTTAATGACAGAGCAGCACATCCAGACTCAGTCTCATTTATGTAGAGATTAAACTTCAGTGTCATTCATTGATGTTAAAGTGCAGTTTTTCAAATGTTTGTTGCACATGCTCCCGACCAAACCAGTCCAGGTGGAAGACGATGTGAAGAGAAAGCTCCAGAGGATGAATATCACACATTTACATTGGAAATTAATGTCCTTAATTAGACATTGTCATACAAATTTGGATTTCCCTTTGTTGAGTGCTTTGTTGATGTTGGTTTCTAAATGTTTTTTGACACTCGGCCCCAAAGATTAAAACCTTCTACGGCTCACAAGCTGCACCAATTCACACATTATCAACTATCTTTCTGACTAAACTAAGATAAAAAGTGAAAAACTGCCTGATTCCTGCATCATGAATGTAAATCTTTTTTGTTTTTATGACAGTAAACTGAATATATTTGGGCTTGACATTTTATAAACCAAAACAAGAAATGAATTACTGGAGAAAACGACAGATTAATGGACAAAGAAAATGTGTTTTCCAACATATATGACTGAATTACTCCATTACAAGATACATACAATTTGAATTCAATTTTATTTATATAATGCCAATTACAGGTCAAATTGTCTTAAGATGCTGTATTTTTATACTTTTTTGTCATATTTAAAATATGACAAAGTAAGAAATTTAAACCTCTTGACTAATCCAATTTATTATTTAGTTTTTAAGAGACTAACTGACAATTCAAACTTTCTCCACTAAAACTAATAAACATGAGGCCAAATAGAAGGAACAGTTTTAAATACTGCAGTCCCACGACGACAAGAATAAAGTTTCTCAACAAAAACTAAATCTGCTGGTGGATTCCATTAAAGTCCTAATAAATGATAATAAAGTGTGATACTAAAGGTTTGTGGTGCTAAAAATGGCAAAGTAAAGATATCAAGTTGAACATCTGGATGGAGGTTGATAAAAGTTGACCTCCCTTCATTTCTCTGGAGCCGACTCCATGGATTTTCTGGATGGTGGTTAAAGACCTGCTCTTCTAGTGGTCTTCCTTCTAGTCGCTGTAAAAAGTCACTCCATCCTAGCCGACTTCAACACCTCTTCATGACAACTTGTTCTGCCTCCGACCTCGTAGAAACTCAAGAAACTCAGGAAAACCTGTCGAGACTCGAGGAACTCATCGAGACTCGAAGAACTCGTAGGGCGGGGGAAGGTGTGGTGGGTGGTGGGGGGAGGTGGGGGAGTAGAGGGGGGAGGCCGCCACCCACCTCCCCGCCTACTCTCCGCCCTGACTCCACCCAGACTCCGCCTTGGCTCTGCCCATGCGGTCACTTGGAAACTACGATGACAAAGGGACGACGAAATTGTTTCTTTTTATCTGATCTGTCGCTCAGTGAGGATTTGCCTGTGGAGTTGCAGGTCACTGGTTCAAGACCAGAACCTTCTTAAATTTTATCAAAATCCTGACAAAGACAGAAAAATGCAGGTGGCAGGTCTTGAACCTGCGACCTTCCACTTGGTAGTCTCGTTTCTTAACCCCTGAACTACTCACTCAGATACTAATTTTTCTTTTTTTTGCGCATTTATCATCTATTTTTTGTCGTTTTCAAGTTTTGTTTTTAACTCGAGTCTCCACTCGACTGTTTTTCTCAGGGGGTTGGACTTCAGCCTGTGTGCTGGAGGGTGGAACCCTCATTTCCAAGACTTTCCAAAGCCTCCATACCTCCCGAGTCCTCAGGACCTGAGCTTTCACACAATCTGAGGGCTGAAATTTTCTAAGTCCCACAGTAGTTCTCTGTTAGTTTGAACCTTCAGACAGTCTGAGGACTGAAATCTTCTAAGTTCCTGAGTAGTTCTGTGTTAGTTTGAACCTTCAGACAGTCTGAGGACTGAAATCTTAGAAGTTTCTCAGTACTTCTCTGTTAGTTTGAACCTTCAGACAGTCTGAGGACTGAAATCTTAAAAGTTTATCAGTACTTCTCTGTTAGTTTGAACCTTCAGACAGTCTGAGGACTGAAATCTTAGAAGTTTCTCAGTACTTCTCTGTTAGTTTGAGCTTTCAGACAGTCTGAGGACTGAAATTTTAAAAGTTTCTCAGTACTTCTCTGTTAGTTTGAACTTTCTGGTTAACAGAAGCCTTAAAACTTGTGACCATGAGTCTTGATTTCACATTTAGACCATCCATCTGAGTTTTTCTCAGACCTTCACCTGTGGGTTTTTTAGAAATCCTGAACAAACTTTGATTCTCTTCACTGAACAGCAAAGTTTGTGGAGATCAGAAGGTAACATTAGTTTGATCAGTGCCTTCCACCTCTAGTAGACTTTATCTGGAAATCAGTTTTCTGAAATGAGTTCTTAGTAAATCTGTCCACAATCAAACCAAGAACATAGAAAGAGGAAATGTTTGAAGAAACAACTTGATGTTTTCATTTCAGACTAGAAAACACTTTAAGGCCTTTATCTGTTTTTGCTCTTTTGATCATTTTATTGTCTCCTCTGTTTAATTTGATCTTCTAAAGTTTAACTGGTGCCCTTTCAAAGGTTTTATCTTTAGTTTGATTCTTCTTAAATGTTTAGTTTTGATCTTTTTTCACCTTTTATTCTGTTTTAATGTCTGATCTGATGTTGAAATGTTTTGTCTTTTTAATGTTTAATTGTTGTTTTTTCAAATGTTTTATCGGCTTGTTTGAAAAATTTCCTTTTCTTTCCCAATGTTTAATTTTTCGATTAAATCTTTGTTAAGGTTTTTCTTTTTAAATGTTTTATCACCTTTTAATGGTTAATTTTCTTTTTTAATGCTTCATTGTATTTTCTGTTTAATTCCTATTTAAAGTTTTATTGTCTTTAAGATTTAATTTTTTAATTAAATGTTTTGACTTTTAAAGGTTTAATAATCTAATTAAATGTTTTGTATTTTTCTAAATGTGTAATATTCTTGTTTAATTGTATTTTTTAAATGTTTAATTATCTAAAATATTTCATCTTTAATGTTTAATATTTTTGTTTAAAATTTTTTTGTTTAATTTCATAGTTACATGCTTTGTATCGTCTGTTTATCTAATTAAATATTTTGTCTAATATAATTTAATTGTATTTAATGTTTAATTTTCTTTTTAAAAGTTTTATTGTATTAAATGTTTTTTTTCCTTTGATTTAATTGCTTTTTTACTGCAGTTTATTTCTTTAATCTTTTTTTTCTGTCAAGATTTTAACCCCAACCTTAAAAATGAAACAAACCCTTAAATCACAATGAAAATACTTCTGTTGTCACAATCATGAGTTAGTCAATTATTCAGTTTATCAATTCAGCTTTATTTGTTTAGCACCTTTCACACAGATTACAAAACTAAACAAGCAAAGAGAAAAAACTATGCTAAAACTGAGTAAAACTCAAAAACAAAAAAAAGAATTAACATCGTAATAAAATATGTTGTGTCCAGGGGATGGAGGGAGTTTATTGAAGTCTTCTTGGGCTCACATGGGAAATCATTTAAAATATAAACTTGATATTCAGTCTAAGGAAACTGGAAACTGAAGAGCGACAGAAGAACCAACATCTCCCGTTTTCTCCTTTAATGAGTGGACTCTTCTTGTGCTTTCAGACCAAAGAACTACAGACTCTTCAAAACCTGCTCAAACTCTTTGTACAGGATCTCACCACACGGGTCAAGAAGGTTTCCGTCTCATTTCTACTCTGAAGATCACCTTCTCCTGCTCAAACTGCTAACAAATGTTTCTGCTGCTCTAAAGTCTGGTCTCCAGAACTTCCTAAAAACTCTCAAAGTCTCTTCTGCTGCAGGTTGCTTTGTAGAACTGTTGCAGAAAACCTCACTAAACCACATGGAGGGGCCTCAAGATAGTCGTCCAAATGAAACCATACAAAAACCAAACTAGCACAACCCAAACGCTAAAGTCTCCTGCAGCCTACCAGAGAACCTCTGAGAACAGAGAATCAGGACAGGAACTCTTACCTTCTGGACAACCAACGTTGCTTCACAAACAAGAATACAGAATGTGTCTGACCAAAAACCTCTCAAGACTCACTACAGCCAAGATAAAGACACAACTCAGCTGCACCAAACCCACTAATCACTGCACCATGTGCTAACTGTGGCTAAAGAACCACATTTACCAAGACAACTATCCAGTACAAAGCCCTAAAACACACCAAGAAACACATTAAAGACAATTTTACTGCTGGAAGCTGGAAGCTGCAAGCCAACGCCTAAAGAACAAACTAAAGCAACGGAGCCAAACCCGGTTCAGTGGTGAAGAGAAACAGAAGAAATGTTTGGCTGCAGCTAAATAAAGCAGGAAGACACTGAGCTGCTCAGGTGTTCCTGATAACACAAAGCAGCCTCCTGGACAGCCAATAGGAACACAGCTTACTGGAAGTCCAGAAGGCTGGGTTAGTGAAGGAAATTTAGTTTAAAGTTGAAGCAGAAAATTAATAAAGAAAGTTGAAAACCACTTTCTGATATCTGAAATCTCTGAGTTTTCACACAAAGAACGCCTGAACATGTCAAACTGGTTCCATAGTAGAACCATCATTGTAAAAACGTCATAGTATGGTGTGTTGCTCAAAAAACATTAGGATCCGACTGTCAGGGGACAAATATGTAAGAAACATGAGAACAGAGAGAACTCAACCAGTAGGTCACAGTTTATCATCCCCCAGTCATCTCCTGAAGTCCATATGGTGAGAGACATCAGTATCTGGTTGTTAATTTACCAGAGGATGCTTATAATCATGCTGATGTGGTCTGTACTCTACAGTATTTTAGTGACTCAATAATTGCCTAAGTTGTTTTTTTTTTTAATGCTTTTTAGTTTTTAATTAACATTTAATAGCCTATATGTAATCAATAATTGGCCTTTGCCTATCTTAAGAAAAATTCACTCAGAACTCTGATATGTTAACAGTACTAAATAAATCAATAAATACATGCATACACACAAAAATAAGTTAATACATTAACTGTGTTAAGATAAAATTTAGATTTTAAAAAAGTTGTTTATGTTTTTGCAGAATCCAGTATTGCTCACTGGTTGGTCATTACATTTTGTTAGTTTGATTTCACTGTTTAAAATGAGGCCACCTCTTTTCAGACAGAACCTGTGATAATAAAACAATACAAAATTTTTAGTTCCGTGTTAATAAAGCACTTAAAGCTTTAAGTATGGCTAAATGCTTTTTTCAAAATTAAATATACCACTCCTTAGGTGGTAGTGGCTCCAAGTTCAGTAAAGTTGGAAAGATATTCACAGATTCGGACTTCCAGCATCAATAACTCATTAGATATAGGTTCAAAGCATAAACGGTGCCTCTTTCCCATTGTTGCAAGGCAGACAATGTGCTACAAGCCCAGTTTTATCAAAAGTAGCTGTCTTTCAAGCTACAGGAATAACATTGGTGTCTATGGAGTGAACAGGGTCCGTCTGCAATTTGCAAAACCGCTGCAACAGTAAAGAGAGACAAATATTCAATAACTTCACTCTTATACATTGTAGTGTCACTAAAATCACTGCAGCCTTCAACTGGCTCCTGTTGACAAACTGTTTTAACAGAAATGTAAATGCTGTAATTTGATTCTTTTAATGAACCATGTAACTTGAATGGATGCGATGCTGGTGTGACCACAGTGCACACGTCTGATGTTGCTCACAGTGGTCCAAGGGACGCTCAGGGAGTTTGTGTGTTTGCTCAGACTCATGGAAAATTAGAGGGAACATTGCTCTGTTGCCTCCCTCTGACTATGTAACTTCTCTGCGACCCTTTCCAGATGATTTCTTAAATGGAAACTGCAGATTTTTTTTTTTTTTTTTTAAAAGAAAGGAAAGACACTACCAGTCAAAACATTCTAGTGCATATGACAACCCAGGAGCAACCGCACTAAGAAGGTGAAGCAACTGGAAGCGGTCTTTGCTTCACAGCAATGCTTTTTCTGTCTCGGGGAGAAAAAAGCACAATTCCTGGCAAACAAGGGACAATGCATGCCACAACTATCAGATCCTGTATGGCTGGCAGATTTGGCATTTTTAGTTGACTAAATAAAGCATCTGAATGCGCTGAACATGAGACTTCAAGGATAAGAGCCAGTTGTATGCACACATCAAAACCTTTGGAACCAAGCTACAACTTTTCCAAAAACACTTGTCACAAACTGAGCCTGACACTGCACATTTCTCAGCTCTACAGGAGGTAATGAACAGTTTTCCACAGGACAATATTAATACATAAACAATGAGTTTAAACAACTCTCAGCTACTGAAAATGAGATGTTGCTTTTTTCTTCTCCTTTCTCTGTGGACCCTGATGATGCTCCTCATCAACTGGAGCTCATTGAGCTGTATGTGAACTGGTTATCTGTTTTGAATTTGATAGTTGACAGACAGCATTTCAGTGTCCATACTAAGTCATGTTAAAAATGAACCTATTACGATATTTATAAGCTTCCTGGAGGTTTTTTCTTTATGTATCTGGGCCCTCCCGATATGAGAAGTAGTGATTTTAGGACCTGTTTATGTCTTGGTAGCTTACGTTTATTTGCATTCCCATGTGAATAAATCAAAATTGTCATACATAAAGCTTATACAAACCAGTGCTTTTGCTTTAGGTTTGTTGAATCCTAGGGCCTATAACCTCCAAAATTAATTAAATTAATTAATTAACTGTCAGAGAATTACTGGACCAGCTCTCCATCTAACGGGTCCGGTTCCTGCAGGTCCCATCCCCCAGATGGGATCTGAGGAACGTTTAAGCTGGTTAGCGAGAAAATTTGCCTAGCTTCTAACTGCCTCCATCCGGACGCCGATCCTGCTTCCTCTGATAACTAACTCAACTGAGTAGCCACTTTCGAATGGTCAAATTAATTACCAGTCACGTCTGTTAACGGCAGCTTTTCTCTTAACGGATTTTGCACTTGGTAAGTTGCTAGGTTTAAATTTAGAGGTTAAGGAATGGATAACCCCAAGGATAAGTTTAAAAAAGGCCACCCTCGGCCCCAACGACTAGGTAACCTAACAGAACCTTTGTTTTGATGTAATGCACACATTAACCTGACTTTTTACAAACTGACAAGATATATATGGTTAATTCATCATCATGATATAAATAAACAGAATTTCCAATCTGTTAACTTTAATTGCAGGATGAATATTTTATTATAATATTTCAGCAGGGAAATAGCAATAGCCCATAAATCATCAGACAATCAATGAAACATTAATTCTTATAACAATCCTCTAATATGACTCCTAACTGGAACTATGCTTTTATCTAAGAAGAGCAATAATCACCCAGACCATTTAATTTGGAGGGGGAGAGCAGACGGTGTGGCCACACCAGCTGCTCACCTGAAGACCGACGCCCCGCTGGGCTCTGCTCCAGGGAGGAGGTGGAGAGAGAGTTCAGTCCTGATTTAGATCTGCTGGTATCCTTTATGTTGTTTGGCCCAATAAAAACTTTGTTATAATCCACTCTGGTGTTAATCCTTTGGAAATAATAGAGTTCAGTAATGTTCCTTCAGTCAGCATTATTTTTAGACCACAGTTTCGTAATCCTCAAACAGTGCAAAAGGAGCAGTCCTTAAATCCATAATTCCCATGGAAAAGTTATTCCTTTACAGATCATGTTGAATTCTCTTCCTAGTTACGTGGTAAAATCCTTCATGCTCAGATCATTGCTGCCTGGCTTGCATCCAGTGACTACCTCGTAACTCTCCCAATAGTTCCTTCCAACAGGTGCATTTTATAGCATAACTTCTCTCTCCAGAATTTACATACACGATGACAGCATCCAGTTTGCATACGTGATGACGGCACACATTTTAATTTACATACGTGATGACAGCATTCATCCCCCTCCTCACTCGTGCACTGCTCCCATCCACCGACCTCATGGCCACTGCGTGCTCTGGAGGAACCAAAACCATCTGTTTGGACTGTGTGGCCCTTTCACCCAGTCTCAACTTTCTATTTTGTTCCATCCACAGCTCAGAGCAGACCTCCGGTCAGGGAACAGGAGAAGCTGATGTCAGCGCCTAATAATCACTGACACCACACTGTACATCTCTGCACAGTGCGCACAGACTTACTATAACCCCCCCAAAATATATTCAGTTTATTAACTTTTGCGGTGACCCAAGTTTGTTTTGTCTCCCGACTTCTCACTTCACCTCCAAGTCAACAACCTCCTAATTTCACAGGGTGATCAAACGCTTCTGTAAACATCTCTATTTCATAGTAATCAAAACCTTAAAAGCATTTCCATTTTCATAGTAATAAAAACCTTAACACATCAATTCTCCTGGTAACCCTAGACCTCACTCCCTACAGTGAGTTGCTGCCCCCATGTGGTTACTTCTTATACCAACATTATAAGGATATGTATTCAGACAATCACCTTATTGAAATGAGACACTCCTGTAACTCAGTTACCCCTAAACCAATAATATAAAAGACAAGTATTAAAATAATCAACTCCCCACTCCTCTGATTTCTACACTGTTCAAAATAAAGATTGTATAAAAGAAACATATTCAAAAAATAATCAACTCACCACCTTTCACAGTGAGGTACTCTTCTGATTTCTACGCTGTTTCAAATAAAGATTGTATATATAAAAAAATAGGCATTTGGTTAGTTTAAACACATTTATTATGTTATAGCATGAATCAATCATAAATCACAGGTTATAATATCATACTGTGTTCCCTTATTTTGCTGTTATTCTGCCAGAACCCCACACCTATGTCTGACTTGGGGATCTCATACCTCTATGATCTTTGACAGGTTTAATGGTTGAAAGAATGTGAGACAGGATGGTTGGCCCTCGGGCATTATCACATTATCAAATGTGATCCAGATTCAGACTGAGATATAAAAGAACGACCCATTAGAGGGAGCATTTAAAGTCTATGAAGACTTTGTATTGTACAAGTCCGACAAGAACACATGCACCAGTAAGAGATGTAATGCAAACACGCATTACACTGAATATTGAGTACAGGGTGAACCCTAACTGCATATTCTGCTCAGTGATTGTGTACAGTGTTGCTTCGGACCTCGTGGTTCCCACTTGTGTTTCTTGCGTCCTCTTCCTGTCTCCAGGTGTGTATCAGCACCTTTCAGGCTCTGCTGTGGGTAGACATGCCATCAAGATCCTGGCTGGGGAGAGGAGGATGGTGTTTCCTACTGGCTCTGTGTCAACTCCTGGAACACTGACTGGGGTGATAATGGTAAGCAGAGACATGTTTTTTACTACTTTCAAGTTGCACAAAATAATCACTTTCATTATAAACAGGAGCTCTTCTACACTAAGACAGTGGGATATTAGAATCACTGCAGTATAACACACCACCTGCAGCCTTAAGTGACCACACTGCTGAACCAGCATTTTTCTCACGGTGTCTCAGAAACATAACCTTTATAAAGACTTAGATTGTCTTAGACTGTGACAGGGATTCTCAGATAAAACCTAAGGTAAGACAACAAACCAGCATGTGATAAGGATGTGAAGTATTTTCCATGAACAAGTCTGTGAATATTGTGTACCTTGAAAGCATATATCTGCTGTTGTGTTGCAGTAATTTCTCTTAACCCAGATTGGCTTGCATCGTATTGGAGCACAAGCCTTGCTGGTCTTAATTGACAGTGAATGAATAAATGCCTTTTTCCCACCCCTGTAGATCTGATTTCAAGTTTTGAGGTGCAGTGTCATTACATCATCACTAGAGGGGGACACACTCCTCTTGTCTGTCATAGAACTGTGACCGCAATTTACTGCTTTTAATCCCTTCAGAGCCGACTGATGGCTTTGCTGTCAAAAGAAAGCCCCATGTTATGTGTGCAAACGTAAAAAGTCAAGCAGCCTTCACTTCACTCAGGTGGATTTGCAGATGTATTAGCAAAAATAGCAAGAATGTGCCTGCACACAAATCTCCATTGTTGAACGGATGATGTGTCTCTGTGAGAGGACATAAGAAAAGGTTAGACAAAAGCTTACACAGGAAGATCATTTTCAAAGACACACCTGTGCAATTAATTATATCTCTGCTGCTTTGATGCCAGTTGTCACTGTCTTAGAAGTGATTGAATTGTTTTGAATGAAATAAAAAAGCAATGAATCTTTGGTTCTTTTGTGTTTTTACTCAATCTCCAACATTTTTTGACAGATTTCAAACCTTACAAGCCTTCCTCTGGATTAAAATACACACACACACACACACACACACACACACACACACACACACACACACACACACACACACACACACACACACACACACACACACACACACTCAAAGGTTTGGACACACTTTCTCATTTAATGGTTTTTCTTCATGAATCTTCTTCAACTATGAATGAACACATGGAATTATGTACTAAACAACAAAGCATGTTTTATATTTTGGATTCTTCAAAACAGCCACCCATTGCTTTGATTACTGCTTTGCACACTCTTGTCATTCTCTCAATGAATGAACCTGAAATGGTTTTCCAACAGTCTTGAAGGAGTTTCCAGAGATCTATTATTTTATTTTTTCAGTGGTTTGTTTCATTTTTTGGTTATGTTATTTTTCCAGTTGTTTATTTTTTTCCTGGTTATTTATTTTATTTTTCCAATTATTTGTTTTCCTTGCTGGTTGTTTCATATTCTAATTGTTTACTTTTGGCAGTTTTCCAATTTGTAGGAGCCAAATTGCGATTTGTGTTGATTTTCATACATTCTTTCTTTTTATTAGTATGTTTATGTGAATGGGAGGAATGGAGAGAGAGTGTGTGTGCAGGTGTGCCCTTGAGGAAGCTGTAGGTGGAGCCTAAGGTGAAGGCTTCAAGACCAGCTGCCACAGCATCTGTCTGGGTGTGGCTGAGGAAGGAAACAGTTTTTGGACCATGCAACTGCAAGAAGGAACAAGGCCTTCTAAAGACTCTTTCCTTCAAATCTTTGTTATTTTATTTTTCAATTTATCTGTAAATTCATTCAAGCAATAAATGGTCATTGGGAAGAACTGGATCCACTACTCATCTTTATCTGCACGTGTCAAGACACAAATCCAACTCAGCCATCAGTAAAAGTCAAACAGCAAACCAAAGGGGTTGGCTGAAATTGCTATTACACAATTGTTTATGTAATTTTTCCAGTTGATTATTTTATTTTCTGGTTGTTTATTTTATTTTTCCAGTTGTTTATTTTATTTTATGGTTGTTTATTTTATTTTTCTGAGTCTTTATTTCCCCCAGGTGTTTATTTTATTGTTCCGGTTGTTTATTTTATTTTTCCAGTTGTTATAAGAAAATATTGCATCCAACAAGCTTAATGTCGTCTCTTCTTCCTTCACTGTTCACCAAACTTTCTTGTGCGCTGTCATTACTCAATACATCCTGTGTATCTTCTTCGAGGCTGGCAAGACCCCGACGTGTTTCTATTAACGTCTCCGTGCTTTTATATTGATAGACTGGCATCCTACAAAGTATTATGGTAGCTTCCTCTATCTACGTTTTTTTTTTTTCTTCTTGAAATCTGGCAAACCCCTCCTGTCCAAAGATCCATGTCAAGATGCCAGGCGATGGCAGACATCACCTGAAATGTTAAAAAAAAAAAAAAAAAAAAAAGCATTTTAAAGCCAGGATATTACACAAACCCTGGTAATTTCCTTTGTCTGTTTTTTAATTTTTTTTTTTTTTTTTTTAGCATACTTCAACGAGCCTTGGTAGCTCCCTGTCACTGCCGGGATTTTTCTTTGGTCATGAAAAAAAGAACTAAGAAAAAAAAATAATGGTCAAGGTTAAAGTAGAGCCTCTTACTAAGCTTCATTACTCAGTGTAGGCTCTTATTTTGAAGGTGAACCCAAACAAACAGATGGTTTGTACATCAATACATGATCGTTCAGAGTCTGATCTTGTTGGAAAAACTTAATTTACTGGTTGTTTAAGATAAATTTGGGCCCCGTATATTTTTTTAATACTGGTGCATATAGGTGGAAAACATCATTTAGAAACAAATAATCTGACGGTACCTTGTTGAAGAACAAACTCAGTGGATTACTGACAGAAGAAGAAGAAAACCGACCCGCTGGACAAACGGATCAGACAGAAGAGCAGCTGCTGTTTGGAGGCCTGACAGACCTGGAGAGTCAGCACACAGGTAAGAAAATAAAACTGGTGTTTCTGCTGAGCATGACTCCTAAACTGACCTTCAGAAACACCTTGGACGCGATTTCAGGAGAAAATTTAGAATAAATTGTTGAATTTAAAGTTTGTTAAGTAACAATGTTTGAGGACCTGTTTGAAAAACTGTTTTAGTGATACAGACGGTTTCTTGGTGTAATTTCCGTGTTTATTTTATGTGAAAAGTTGAGGGAAATGTATGGAATGTGCTTTTAATGCTGTAGTCATTTGGGAAAACTGATATTTTGGTTTGAGGATATGGATTTTTCTCGAATTAGGTGTTGAAACAAAATGGCGTCGAGGCCATTTTTCAAAAAATGCTCCAAGTGTTTATTTGTGGAATCCATGGAACAGTCAGCAGAAGTGTTCGGAGAGGCTTTATGATGTCACAGCATCCAGGCTCAGAGATCGTAGCTGAGTTTAGCTGGATGTTGAAAATGTTGTTGGACATCGGGGCTTTTTCAGTTCAGTGCTGATCCTGTCTGTGAACAGATGTTACGATGTTGTTTAAAACACACAGTCAGGTTTGTGTTGTTCTGAACTCAGAGCTGAACTGAACCAGTGTCGGTCTGATGCTCCACCTGTTATTTCATCTCTCCGAGTCAAACCGAGCTGTTCTGCTGTTTTCTTCCATAACCGTGTGAGTAACTGCGTGTTTCCTGCCTCCTGTCCGATGTTTGATTTCCAGTTTCTAAGCTGGAGAATAAGAGGCTGTCACAGTAGCTCACACTTTTGTTTGCTTATTTCGGATGAGGCCTGTTGCTGACTGCTCATAATGTCAACAAGGTTCAGCGTTATTCTGAGTGGTTTTGTTCACTGCAGCTGATTGACTGTATCAGTGTTTCATAGCTGATGGAGAATGTGGCCTCATAAGCTGACCCTCTCTTCAAACTCTCGGATTCCTAGTTGATTTGTTAAACAGTAATATTCAGATTTCCGAGAATTTAATTGTGGATTTTTCAGAAACATCATTATACCTACAGATAACCTATTTACTACCTAAAGCTGACTGTGGGTGACGTTCTTTCTTTTGACTATTAAATACCTGCAGCTTTATTCAGCATCAGAAACTGCAAGTGCTTCTTCAAACTGATAGTGATGATTGTATTTACACACTTTAACACTGGTCCTGATGGTAAATAATGTTCTTGTTCTGGATGAATCCTGAACTCCATCAGAGATTCCAGGACAGTTTTTATTCAGATAAAATGTCATTACACTCTAAACGACTTTTCAGTGTTTTAAATGTCTGACTGCAGCTTTGCTCAGCATCAGAAACGATAAGTGCTTCTTCAAACTGAAAATGATTGCACTGAATGGTCTGGAAACCCGTGTTTTTCCTGAGACCTTTTCCGGTTGGTTCTTTATTTAACTTTCCGTCCCTGTAGCTGCTGACAGCCATCCAGACTGAAGAATGTTGGCATAATACAAATATGAAAGCACATGGCATCATTTTGGTGAATCAAAACAGACCTCAAACATTATGTTGGAACATTTGTGTTTTGGTGATCTTTTACTATTTAATGCAATGTCACCAACAGTTCTTAACATGTGAAACTGTCCAGGAAGTCATTGTGTTTGACTTTTGTTTTCCACCCTCAGGTCTCCTGATGTGATTGTGGACCTTCCCACCTCTGAGACGACAGATAGCATGGATTAAAGTCCTCCGTCACCTGACGGATTTCCGTCAAATGGAAAAATTGAGGGGGAAACAGTGATACAATGTGGATAGTTCTACATGAGTTTGTGCCCAGATCGTTTTTCTGCTTATTGCCCGAGATATCAGGTGTGTGAAGAGCGCAGCACTGATAGGCTAGTCATAGCTGCGCCTTGTGCTTCTGATTGGAGCGCGCGCTGGAGCGCCAGTGGCGCCAACGCAGGTACGCAGTGAAGAGCTCCCAATGAGAGCTCCACGCTTCACAGACCATTCCTTGATGGCCATTTCCTGCGTATTCCTTGACCGTGTGGATAAACAGGAGCTCACGAACAAACAAGGATTTACCTGGATTTCCTCAGCTGCCTTTTATGAATGTCGGGATCAGGATAGGCTACTTTTTGACGCCGCTTTGTCTTCACAATAACGCGCAGGATGGACGTCGTAGCTACAGTACACATAATGACAGAGACACGACGCAACGCATTTTTAAAGGTAGGATATTGCAAAATTCTTTCTTGGATAAAGCCTATACTTCATTGTAACCTAACGAGCTTCAGCTGCTGGGACTGGTGCGTAACCGTTTAATGCTTAAAAGTCTGTGACATACAGACCATGATAAAGACATAAAAACAGAATTTGCAGTGTATATTGCCTTTATAATAATCACAAAAATATGTAGATTATTATAAGACCAAAAAGGTTCACAGAATTTGCTTGAAATAGTAGAAATTTGGATAAATTAGGAAACATTCTGCAGTGAAGCAGTTCCTATAATGAAAACCTCTTCTTACACAGAATAAAGCCCAACATAGTGATTTTGTACTTGATTAATACATTGTTCCACAGGGACAGTTGGTGTGTCCTACATATTTTCATCATTTTCCTGCAATATAACAACCTTTGCGTCTTTACGCACTGCAGTGCGGGACAACTTCTGTAAGAATAGCAAGACAACAACACATAATAAATAGCAGCCTTTGTCTAATATTCCCTAATTTTATGAAACCGTTTCTGGTCAGAAAAACTGTTCCTCCTTTGCCAATATTTTTGAGATGTAGGCCTATGTCAGTTGCGATTGACTCTGATAACTTGACATTAATTGTAGTAATTGTATTGGCCTTGGCTTGTTTGGGGGGGGAAGCAGCTAAAAGGCACATGGAATGAGCAGAGGAAAAAGTGAGTCTTTGCCCTTATTTTAACATCAAAGACAGATGCAGGAACGCCAGGATTAGTCTAAACTAAATGTAGAAATAGCCTACAGGAGTTTCCCATTGAGCTAGGGTCCGGTAGATCCCCGCTGCATTTGGAGCCCAAGTCTCTTATACGTCCAATCCACACCAGGTTTCTGCAGATGCTTGATGTCTGCAATAGAGTCCACGAGCTTCTGGATCCACTGATAGTTCACTATCACAGCATCTTGGCACCAGCGGAAAAGCACAAATACAGGTAATATTTCTATCTAATAATAGCTGTATTTTATTAGATTACTGTTAAACAATATTCTTACTTTTGAAGTGTCTGATCCAGCCCTTTGTTCAAGTGGGATTTTCACATTGGCTCTGAAGTCTCCATGGCGCCTGAACAGATGCTGTCTTTTCATATAAATAAATTATATTATAAAAGCAACAGTGTCAACGGATGTTTTATTCAACATCTACACATCCTTGAGGTCTAAGAGAAACTACGACACTTTCATTTTTTAAAGTCCACTGAAATATAACTTTAATATTCAACGAATAATATTCTTATTATAACTTAGACCTTAGACTTGACCTTGTGGTATTTTAGTTTAAACTTCAGTATACAGAGTATTGTATCACCATTTAAGATTTTATGCCCTGTTATGATAAAAACTCCCAAGCTAAGATGGATGTATATTTGCAGAGGGCTCCTTCACCGCGTCCTTCAGAAGCATGAAGTTACAGTGGATGAGAGGGCCAGAATCAGGATCCTTCAACAGAGCATCCAGAAATCTGCCAGAGTGGGAGCCAATGAGAACAAGAGGCGAAAAGAAAGCATATGTGTTCTCTTTTGGGAATATGAAAAGCTCACTACTTTGATCGACTTGTACAGAGGTACGGTGTTAGTGCAAATATAATATACACTCATGAAATATATATTATGAAGCTTTATAACTTTTTCAGATTAAGGCTTCACTTTTATGGAAAAAAAGGCAATTTTTTGTGATACATTTTCCAGTTACACAGTCTTAGATTAACATATACGTTGAAAAAAGTTACAAATATAAAAGTTACCAATGCAAGATTACTTCCCCATTTCAGACTGTATGAAGAGATAAAACCTTCAATGTTAATTGGCTAGAGTATACCATTTTTGCTTTTATTTATTAATGCATAAATATAACTGTGCTTGTTTATATAAAGCTTGAGTCAAAATACCTAAAACTAATATTGAGAAGGCCACAGTATTAAATATTACTTTTGGTTTGTTCTTGTGTGTTCTTTAGGACTATTTCCCACATTCCAAGGCTTCATCAAAAGGCTGCGAGTGAGAAGCCACTTGTGCATGTCTTGCATGCGGAGATGGTGAACCTTATCAGGGAGCTGCTGTCAAAGTTCATGAGGCCGTCTTCCATCCCTGTCACTGTCAAGGACTTACTGAAATTAGATGTTGGAAATGGAGCTCTGCACTACCCTGATAAAAAGATGTGTGTGGGACGTTTCTGTCTTAATGCGTTGAACAAGGCAAGGATTGATCGAAAACCTTGGGTTTCAGATGTTTACAAATGTCTCAGAGCAGGATATGTGAAGGCAGCAACGTTTCTTTTCAAAAACCTGCCTCTAAACAACAAAGTGATTCTTTCGATGTCTGCTTTAGCGCCATCATTCATTTCTCAAGATAACACCCTGGATGCGTTCAAGACCTTAGGTCAAGCCTTGCCCAATGTGGTGGAGCCAGAAAAACTTGGTCAGCTTTTGGAAGAGGTTCAGGCGTACCAGATTGATCTCGATCTTATTGAGAAAGCCCATCATATTGAGGAGGAAAATGCTCGGATTGATGTTGACTGGTGGAGTCCCATTCTGTCCAAGAAGATGCCAAATGGGGAAGTGAAATTTCCCACCATGGGGAAATTAGTAAAGGCTCTTTTGTCTGTGTTTTCAGGCCCTCTTGTGGAGGGCTCTTTCAACTTAATGGATGACATTGTGGAAACAGACAGGGCTAGGCTACATATTGAGACATATGAGGCTTTAGCCATTATTAAGTCCCATATTAAGGCCTCTGGGAAAAAAATCTCCCAGTATTGACATCAGTGCTGCCATGAGGAGAATGTGTCTCTCTTCATACACAAGATATAAAGAGCATCTAAAGCAAAGAAGGGAGAAAGTGATTAAACAAAAGGAGCTGAAACTAAAACAAGCTGTGAAGGTACTGCAAGCTATTAGATTAAAAAAGGTAAACAAAGCTTCCAACTCCTCTCCAGTCACTGTTCCAGCCAGAGCCTCCACCTCCTCTGTTCCATCCAGAGCCTCCACCTCCTCTGTTCCAGCCAGATCTCCCACCTCCTCTGTTCCAGCCAGAGCTCCCACCTCCTCTGTTCCAGCCAGAGCCTCCACCTCCTCTGTTCCAGCCAGAGCCTCCACCTCTTCTGTTCCAGCCAGAGCCTCCACCACCTCTGTTCCAGCCAGAGCTCCCACCTCCCCTGTTCCAGCCAGAGCCTCCACCACCTCTGTTCCAGCCAGAGCTCCCACCTCCTCTGTTCCAGCCAGAGCTGCCACCTCCTCTGTTCCAGCCAGAGCTCCCACCTCCTCTGTTCCAGCCAGAGCTCCCACCTCCTCTGTTCCAGCCAGAGCCTCCACCACAAGCTCCACTGTCCCTGCAACAGCATCCACTTCCACTGCTGAAGTGAAAAATTCTACTAATGTGCCATGTGTCTCTGGAAAAACACAGAAGCGTACCTCTGGAATGGCCAAAATTGAAACTTTTGGTTTCAGTGCCAAAAAGCATAGAAAGTAAAATATTAGTAAAATATTAGTTAGTTCAGGTTACATTTGTTTATTTGTTTATTTTTAAGAGTTTGTAAATTGCTAAATATAAGTTTTTCATAACTCAATTAGTGCAGTAAGTTTTTTTTCCCTATTTAATGTTCACTTGTTTCAAAGATTTTCAAACCCTTTAAAATTTTTTTTTTTTTTTGTCTGCATTTGTTCTCATTGTTTAACTCCACAAAAGGGGAGTCAACATTGTATGAGATCGATGCATATTTTAGTCTTGCAGCCAAATATTTTAATATTTAGTGCATGTGTGTGACCATCACCGGCCCTCCCTGAAAGCTAAGCAGACATTCGTCATTAGAATTCCCTATTATAAGCCAGGGAGGGCAGTGCTACACCTCAGTGATGTGTGGGGGAAACAAAGACTGGACAGGACGAACAGGACAAACAAGATGAACAGGATGAACAGGGATAGAAATTAACAGGCGGTGCTATTGCAATTAAAGATTGTAAGGTGGTGTGTTATTCCCAACTACTAATCCATCCGGTCCATCAATGAATAAAAAAATAAATAAAAATTTGAAAAAAGAAAAGAAAACCAAACCAGCGCAAAAGATAAAGAAAATCAATAAATAAATAATTAAACAAACGGTACTGAGCACCATAATTGTGGATGTCTTGATAGTATAGAATAGAATAGAATAGGCCAGAAAAGGATACTAGTGCAAGAGAGAATGAGTTTAGGGTAGAGAGTCTGGAGAGATTCTCAGCACATTCTGGCGGGTCCCATCATTCGCTGAAATGGGACTCGGCAGTGGCTGACGAGACCTGATCAAACATGCAAGTGTGAAGGACCCTGAAGTCCAGAACAGCAATCACGGCAAGGCAGGGCCAAGCCAACAGGGCACCCCTCCCCCCGGGCCGTAGGAGCCACAGGGCGGCACCCCCAGAGAGCCACCGGGGCCACCGTGAACGACGCGAACTCGGAGAACAAGAGGGAGCAGCTACCGACACCCCCAGCGCAACAAGACCGACCCAGGCAGCCCGGGGCACGAGGACCCACCCGCCACCCAAACCCCAACCCCGCCCACCCCAGCCCCCACCATACCCCCCACCCCCTCCCCTGAGGGGGCCAACGGCCCCACGCAGCCAGGAAGCCAGACACAGGGGCCGAGCGGCCCACCGAAGGGGCGGCAACCAGCCCATCACAAGGCAGGCCGCCACCGGGAGCCGGTCAGAGGAAATCGGAGCCGGGACCCGATGCGAGTCCAGAGGGTAGAAATGGACAGTGTGGTGGGGCCCGGCGATGCCAACAGGGAGGCACCCCGCATACCCCCCGCACCAGGCCCCAGGGGAGCGCAGTACACCCAGGGCCCCCACACCCCGCAATGCGCCCTGACAACCCACCAGGACAGAGCCACCACATGCCACCAGCCCGCAGTACATCCACAGCGCCCACCAGGACGGCCAATCCAGCCCCCGCAGCCCACCAAGAGCCATCGCACCAGCCTGGACCCGTCGGGCATGCAGGAGAACCCCCCCCGACTACAGCCCCCAGGTCCCGGGGACCCCCCCAGCCACAGCAACACGGATGATGGTCCACCCCCGCCACCCCATATCCATAAGGGGGCCGGGTCCCACCAGCGAGGCCATATTAGTGAAATCTCCCCCATTACTCCCTATTAATATGTCTCCCGATCCCAGACTGGAGACATTATCCCTGCACCGTGATAGTGTAACCGTGAGTGTCATGTGGTGCATTAAAAGTGGGGAGGATGGGCGAGGCGTCCAGGGGGCAGGCCAGAGGACCACAGAGGATGGCTACTCTGCAGCCTACCCTGGCCCAAGTTCCCCGAGCCGTCCCAGACCTACCCCCAAGGTGTGAGTGTGTGTGGTGCATTAAAAAGAAATTAGAGAGCAGGGGAGGCAAGCAAGAGGGTGATGGGGAAGAGACAAGGCCGTAGAGCCCTGCCATCCACCCCACCACAGAGCCCATCACTCCTGCCCCCACCTGCTCTCGGGGCCCTAACTGTTGTGTCCCTATATGTGCCTAAGAGTAACTATATACATTGATGTGTGAAGTATGTGAAGTGCACAGTAAGAGGCAGTCTGGTGTGGATCCGGCCCATGAGGACAGAGCAGCAGGGGAGACAGGTAGTAAGACCACTGGTACTGATACAGAGGGCCCCCAGAGCCCAGAGGCAAGAGGCCGAGGTGGGCCCACCCAAACCCGACTGGTCCAGCCAGCACCAAAACCCCCAGAAGTCACAGCGCTAGAGCAGCGCCCCAGTAGGCGCCACAGCCCCACCACGGGCAAGCCGCATGCAGCACCCTGCCCCGGAGGGAAGACCAGGCCGCACCACCAGGGAGCGAGGGCCATGAGCCCCCACGCCCACCCCGGAGCCGGCACGTCCAGGATGCAGGGCGCCCACACCGCAGCACCACCGAGACCCCACCCACCCCACCACCCCCCAGGACAGCACCGGGCCCGGACAGAAGCCCCCAGCCAGCAGAAACTAATCTCCAGTGGCGGCACACAGGCAAGTACCAAGGCCTGTGCCCGGATGAGCCAGAGCCACCCCCCCAGAGAGACCACCCGGCCCCCATGCCAGTCCCCCAGGCAGCGGAGGGCCCCCAGCCCCCCCAGGGGAGGGAGAGGGAGAGGGAGAGGGACGAGGACGAGCGGCCAGGCAGGAGAGGAGGGAGGAGGAGGGAAGCAGAGCAGGAAGGGACAGGGGAGCGACCGGAGGGCCGACCCACCCGAAACCCCAGGGCCAGCCATGGCGCCCCAGAAGAGACCAGCCGCCGCCACCCCCAAGGCCCCGGGAGAGCGCACAGACCCAGCAGACCCAGGGCTCAAAGGGAGAGACACCGGGGACACCCACCCCCAGGCAGAGGGGCCCGAGCCACGCTGGCCCCGCAGAGCCAGAGAGCAACCCCAAGAGCAATAGGGAAGGGACACCACCAGTGCATGTACACAGCCTCGAAGTCCATGGTGCCATCCTACTTAAAAAGGTAGAGGGTTAATAAACTGAAATAAAGCAGACAGAAGTCAGACCATACACACAGACAGAATAATAATTACAATTTTATGAAGGAAATGGCATACGCCCACATACAAGCGGAGGCTATAGATTAATATTTATTGATTTAATAAATGGAGACCATTTTTCTTTGAAGGAGTCTAATTGGTTTTTTCTGATAGCAGATATTCTCTCTAGTGAAATGTGTTCTGTGAGGAGGTTCAGCCAATGGATGATGTTGAGGGCTTTCTTATCTTTCCAGTTAACTAAAATAGTTTTTTTTGGCAATGGCGATAGCTGCAAGTGTGGGTTGGATATGAATGTCTGGAAGGGCTGTTTGCGTTAGATCACCAATTAGGCAAACGTTTGGGGAATGCGGAATCCCGCAGTCCAAAATATTGGAGAGTTTCTGTGTGATTGTTACCCAGAATTGATAGACGGGTGTACAAAGCCACAGAGCGTGAAAGTAAGTGTCCGTCATGTTTTGGGTGCATTGCGTACATGTGTCTGAGCGCGAGAAGCCCATTTTATACAGTTTATATTGCGTTATATGCGTTCTGTGAAGCACTTTAAATTGGATCAATTGTAAGTTGGTGTTTTTAGTCATTTTAAATGTGTTTTCACAGATCTGGGTCCAAAAGTCAGAGTCAAGAGATTTGGATACGTCTTTTTCCCATTTTTGAGTTGGTAGGTGTATAGAGTGTGTCTTTGAGAGTAAACTATACATTTTTGAGAGATTCTTTTTATTTCTTGGAGACAGTTTCACAATGTATTCGACAAATTCAGGTGGCTGTAAATCCGTTGGCTGTAAAGTAGTCTGAAGCGATGGAATTCTACTTGTAATCGTCTTCTTTACCTGTAGGTACTGAAGAAAATTTCCATTTCTTATTTCAAATGTTTGGAATAAGTTTATATGTGTCCTAAATGTGTTGTCATCCAGAAGGTGATGGAGGTGAGTGACTCCTCTCTCTGCCCATGTGCTGAAATAAAGAGCTATTTTGTTGTTTGCAAAATCAGGGTTGTGCCAGATTGGGGAGAGTATACTGGGTTTTAATTGGGAGCCTGTGATTTCCAATGCTTTCCACCAAGCAGACAAGGTGGAAGCGATCATAGGGTTCTTGAAGCAGGAGTGATGTTTAAGGGCAGAAGTGATACAGGGAAGGTCAGAGATTTTGATTTGGTTACAATCTAACTGTTCTAGTTCCAGCCAGGAGTTATATTCTTCATGTGGATGTATCCATTTGGTGAGATATTGTATTTGGTTGGATAAATAATAATATATGAAGTTGGGAGCCTCCAGTCCCCCTTCGGATTTATTCTTCTGGAGGGTAGTCAAACTGATTTTAGCCTTTTTATTCTTTGAGTAGAATTTACCAATAGCGGAGTCTAACGATTGGAACCACTTTGATGTGGGTTTAAATGGAATCATGGAGAAAAGATAGTTGATTTTAGGTAATATTTTCATTTTGACTGTAGCTATTTGTCCCAAAAGGGAGATGGGGAGGTTGTTCCAACGCCTCAGATCATCACAGACTTTGTCCAAAAGTGGAGTGAAGTTCAGGTGAACTAATTCTGAGAGTTTGGAGGAAATATTTATGCCCAGATATCTGATGTTGCCAGTAGGAAAAGAATAATGCGAGTTTTGAACTGCGGGATTCCACGACTTATCTGTTAAAGGTAATATAATTGATTTTGACCAGTTGATGGAGTAGTCTGAAAGATGCGAGAAGGTTGTGATGAGGTTAAATACTTCCTTTACTGAAGTTTTAGGTTCTTGTAGATAAAGTAAAATGTCATCTGCGTATAGGTTAATTTTATGTTCAGACTCCAGAGAGCGAATACCTTTGATATCGGTGTTCTGACGTACAGCTGTTGCTAGTGGTTCGATAAAGATCGCAAACAATAAGGGAGAGAGTGGGCATCCCTGTCTCGTTCCCCTTTGCAGATTGAAGCTTTGTGAAGTGATCCCATTAGTGGTGACTGTAGCCTTGGGTGAGTTGTACAGAGTTGATACCCACTGGATAAACGATTCTCCGAAGCCAAATTTGTGGAGCACAGCAAAGAGAAAGGACCAATTGACTTTGTCAAAGGCTTTTTCTGTGTCCAGTGACACAACAATAGCTTCTTTGTTGTGGCATTGCGTCAAAGAGATTAGATTTAGAAGTCTTCTGATATTGTTGGTGGAGTGTCGGCCATTTATGAATCCTGTTTGATCGCTGTGAATTATTGATGGGATGATTTTCTCCAGCCTGGAGGCGAGAGCTTTTGAGATAATTTTGATGTCGGTGTTGATTAGTGACAGAGGTCGATAGCTAGAGGGAAGCGTAGGATCTTTGTCTGGTTTCAATAATAATTTAATTGCAGCTGTATTCATGTGCGGACTGATATAACCATTATTTTTAATCTCTGTCACTGTCCTGAAGAAAAGGGGTGCTAACATTGACCAAAAATGTTTAAGAAATTCAGCAGGGAAACCATCAGGACCAGGTGCCTTGCCTGCTGGCATACTGTCTAATGCACATTGTAATTCTTTCATAGTCAATGGAGCATCTAATATGTCTCTGTAATTTGACGTTAGTTTGGGCATGTTTAAATTGTTAAGAAAATTATGAATATCTTCCATGTTTGGGTTAGCTGCTGCTGAGTATAAACTCTGGTAATAATTATAGAAGATCTGGTTAATTTCCTGAGGTGACTGAGTATATTTTCCAAACCCTTTAAAATTAACTTGAGAGCACCAAAATTGGCTTGTTAGCTTTAAAAAAATTCTGGGGGAGGACCCCCAAACAATACCACTCATTACACTTTTTATATTCATGTTATTAATATTCTATTCCTGTTCATTCTTCCATTCAGTGTTTTACAGCCAAATTTCACTATACAAACTTTTATACGCTATAGTAGTATTGTATTGCCACATTTTTATAAGTGGCCAGTGATTTTGACATGAAAGAAAAATTTCAGTCAAATGAAATTTTTTTGCTTTAATCCCTGACAGATAGGTGGCCTTTGAATGCTGTTCTGTACACGTTTTATAAAATGCACTCATTTTTTGTTTGTATTCTTTGCCTCGTCTTCTCTTTTATTGTCTTCCTTTTTTCATCATGTTTTCTGCCTTCCTCCTCTCCTACTACTCTTCTTCTTGTCTGTTTTCTAATCCTTCTTCTCTTCTTCCTCCCTCTCCTCCTTTTTTCCCCTCTCGTCATCTCATCCCTTTCCTTCCATTGTTTTGTCCTCCTCTTTTCCCCCTTCCTTCTGCTTCTACTGCCTCCAGTTTTTTCTCCATTTTCTTCTCCTTTTCTGTCTTCTTCTCCCCTTCCTTTGCCTCCATTCTGTTTTTTCCTTCATGTTCTCTTCCTTTCTCTTAACTACTTTTTCTTCTTCACCTTCTTCTCTCCCTCGTTCCACTCATTCTTTCGATTCCTTCTTTACCTCCATCTTCTTTTCCTTCTCCTTCTGTCATCATCATCTCTTCATCCCTCTACTTCTTGTTTTCCTTTATCCTTTTCTCCACCTCCTTCACTTCCTCCTTCTTTCCTCCTTTCTTTTCCTTTTTCTCCTCTTCCTATTCTGTCATCTTCTTAGCCTTTTCTCTTCTTCTGTCTTCTTGTCCTACTTTGTCCTCCTGTCATTTTCCTCTTCTTTCATCTCCTTTTCCCTCCACCCTTGTTCTTCGTCTTCCTTCTCTATTACTCCTCCTTCCATCTTTCTCTTCTTTCTCCTCTTCCTTCTGTCTTTGTCTCCCTCTTTCTCCTCCACTGTTTTATTTGTTTCTTTGCCATTCTTTTCATTTTTCTCATTCGTTTATTCTCCTCCTCTCTTCATTGTCTCCTTACACAACTTCCTTTACTCCTTGTTCTTGCATTTTCTTTCTGTCCATCTTCAGTCTCCTTCATTCTTTTGTTCTTCTTCTCCTTCTTTTTGTCTCTCTTGTCTTCTCCTCATCCTTCTTTTTCCTCTACTCTTTTTTCTTTGTGTTTTACTTCCTCTTCTACTTATTCTTTTTCATTTCATTACTCCTTGTTCCCCCTCTTTCTGCTCTTCCTCACTCTGTTTTGTCTCCTTCTCTTGTCTTCCTTCTCCTTCTGTCTAGTCATTTTCTTATCCCATCTTCCTATTTTTTTACTCCTTCCTCCTCTCCTTTTTCTTCTCTTCCCCTTTCTTCTTGAGTTGTCCTCCTCCTTTCTCTCCTAGTACTGCTTCTTTTCCAACTCTTCCCCTCTTTCCTTGTTGTTCTTTCTCCTTCTCTTCCTCATTCTTTCCTTTTGTCTTTTGTTTTTTCTCCTTCTTTTGGCTTCTTCTTTATTCTCCTTCTGTTTTTCCTTTTTTCTCCCCCTACTCCTCTGTCTTCTATTTATTTCTCCTTCTGTCATCTTTTCCTGCTTCTGTCTTTTCATTTTTCCTCCCTGTGCTCCCTCATTCTTTTCTTCTTCTCCTTCTTTTGCTTCCTCCCTTTTCTGTCTTCTTTCTCCTTCTTTGTCTTGTTCTTCTTCATGTCCTTCTTTCTACCTCCTGCCTTTTTGTCCTTTCTCCTCCTCCTTTCTCTTTTTCTCCTTCTTTCTCATTTTCCTTCTTTGTCTACTCCGCTCTTCCTCATTCCTCTCTCCTTCTCCTTCTGTCTGCTTTTAATTATTCTTGTCTTCCTTGAGTTTTCTTTCTCCTTCTTTTTTCTTTTTCCTGTTTTTCTTATTCCTCTCGTCTTTGTCCTTCTACATTTTATTTCCTCTGGCCCTTTCTCTCTCCCTCCTGCTTATCCATCTCTTCCTCACTTTACTCCTTCTGATTCTTCCTCCTCATTCTCTTCTCCTTTTCTACCTTCTTTTTTCTGCTCCCCATTCCGTCTTCTCCTTCTTCCTCCTTTTCTCCTCCTGTCCTCTCATTCTTTCTTCTCCTTTTCATTCTTGTTAATGGTCTTCCTGTCTTCTTCTCCTCCCTTGTTTTTCTCCTTCCTGCTCTCTGTTCCCCCCTTTTCCTTTGTTCTTCTACTATGTTTTCATCTGTTCATCCCTTTTACTCGTTGCTTTTTCCTTATTCTTCTCTTCTTCTGTTTTAGATATCTTGTGCTTCCTCCTTCCCAATCTACTCTCCCTCATTCTTATCTCCCCTTCTCTTCATCTCCTCATTCTTTTCTTCTCCTTCTGCCTTTGTCTCATTCATTCTTCTCTGCTCTTCCTCATTCCTCTCTTCTCCTTTTCCTTCCGTCTACGTCTTATTCGTCTCTTCCTCGTTCTTTTCTTCTTCTACTCCTTATCTTCTACTCCTTATCTTCCTCTTCTCTTGTCCTTTTTGCTTCTCATTCACCACTTTTTCCTTCATGTTCTCCTCCCCCTCCTAATGCATCTACTACTTTTCCATCTCCTCCTCTTCTCTTCTTCTCCTTTGTCCTTCTTCTCTTTTTCTTCCTCCTCCTTTTCTGTCTTCCTTTTCCTCCTTTTCATTGTTTTATTGTCCTGTCTTCTACTCCTCCTATTTTCTTCCTCTTCTCTGTTCTCCTTTCTTCTCCTCTTCCTCCTTCTTCTACTCCTGTTTTCTACTTTCCTCTTCTACTCATTCTTCTTCATCTCTTCCTCCCTTTACTCATTGTTCCTCTCCTTCCTTCTTCTCCTTCTCTCCCTCATTCTTTTAGTCTTGTCTTCTTCTACTCCTCTCATTCTTTTCTTCTGTCTTGTCATTCTTATCCAATCCTTCTATTTTTTCTCCCTCCTTCTCTTCTTGTTTTCTTCTTTTCTATCCCTTTTTTCTTCATCCTCTACTCCTGCTAGTTTTCAAACTCTTAATCCCTTTACTCCTTGTTCATCCTCCTTCTCCTTCACTTTCTGTCCTCTCCATTCTTCTGCTCCTCCTTCTGACTTCTACTTTTCTTCTGTCTTCTTCTGACTACGAGTTTTTTCCTCCTTCTGCTCCTAGTTCTGTTCTCTCCCTCATTCTTTTATTCTTCTTCTGCTTCTTCTTTCTTCTCCCTTTCATTCTTTCTCATAGTTCTCCTCTATTCTACTACTCTTCTATTGTTCTCCTTCCTTCTCTGTTCTCCTGTTTTCTTCTCTCCCCCCTTTATGTTCTACTCTGTTCTCTCCTACTACATTTCCATCTCTTTTCCCTCTGCTCCTTGTATTTCTTCCTCCTCTTCATTCTTTTCTTCTCCTCCTTTTCTTCATTTTTTCTTTTCCTCTTCCTTCTATCTTCCTCTTCTACTCCATCTCCCAGTTTTTCCTTCCTCTTTCTGTCTTGTACTTTCTCCTCCTCCTTTGTATTTATCTCCTTTGTCCTCCTTCTCTGTGGCCTTTTTCCTCGTCTTTTTCATCTCTTGCTTCTCTTCCTCCTTCTTCTTATTCTTCTCATCTCCCCTTCTCTTCTCCTCATTCCTGCTCCTCCTTGTCTTTTGTCTTCTTTCTCCTCTTCTTACTTTCTCCTCTGCTTTTCCTCATTCTTTTCTTCTTTTTCTGTCTTGTCATTTTTATCATCCTCCTTCTGTCTTCTTCTACTCCTCCCCTCCTGTTCTTCTTTTCCTTTTCTTTTCCTTCTCCCTCCTTTTGCCTTTGTGTCCATCTCTTCTTCGTTCTACTCATTCTTCTTCCTTTTCTATTCCTATTCTTTTTCTTTTCCTTCTTTTTCTCGTGTTTTTTCTATCTTTGTCTCCTTGCACTACTCCCTCTTCTCATCTCTTTTTCCCTTTTCTCCTTCCATCTTAATTTTCTCCTCTTCCTTCTCCATTTTTGTTCTCCTCCTTCCTCTTCTATAACTCATTTTTCTTCACCTGTTCCTCCCTTGACTCCTTGCTTCTCTTCATCTTCTTGTCCTGCTCTCCCTCATTCTCTCCTTATGCTTTTCATCTTGCCTTTCTCTTCTCCTACTCCTTGTATTCATTCTTTCCTTCTCCTCCTTTTCTTTTTTCTTACTCAGTCTCACCTTCTGGTTTTCTGCCTCATTCTTTTCTATACCCTCCTCCTTTCTCCTACCTTGTCATCTTCTCTTCCTAATCGTCTTTGTCTCCTTACAGTACTCCCTTTTCTCATCCCTTCTTCCCTTTACTCCTTTTTCTTCCATATTGTTTTTCATTTTCTTCTCCTCCCTGTCATTCTTGTCTTCTCCTCTTGCTTATTGCTTTTCTTCTCTTCCATCTTTTTCTACTTCTCCTTTTTTCTTTGTTTCCCCCTTCCACCACTCATTCTTCTTCATCTATCCTTCTCCTTTGTCCTCCTCCTTTTTGTCTACTTTTTTCTCCTTCATTGTCTTCTTTCTCCATATCCTTCCTTCTACCCTTTGTCTCCTTTCTCCTCCTCCTTCTCTGTTGCCTTCTTCCTCTTCTTTTCATCCCTTCCTCCCTGTGCTCCTTGTTCATCTTGCTTCTCTTTCTGCTCTTCCTCTTCCTTCTCCTTTCCTTCAGTCTTGCCATTCTTTTCTCATCCTTTTTCCTCCTTCCTCTTTGTTCTTCTTTATTTCTCCTCTGCACCTTTTTTCTTTTCCTCTCCTACTATTTCTATTATTTTTCCATCTCTTCCTCCTTTTACTCCTTGTTCATCTTCTTACTCCTCCTCCTCCTCTTCTCCTTTTCCTCTTCCTCATTCTTGTCTTGGCTTTTCTACCTCATTCTTTTCTCCTCTTCCTTTTTCATCTTCTCTCTACTTTGTCCTCTTTTTGCTGTTTCCTTCTCTTCCTCCTTTTGTTTTTGTCTCCTTCTTCTCCTTCTGTTGTCTTCTTCATCTCTGCATCTCTCTACTCCTTGCTCTTCTTCCTCCTTCCTCCTTTTTCTAATTCTCTTTCTTGTACGAAAAAGGAAGATTCTTCTCCTTTTCTGTCATTGTCTCCACTTTGCCGTTCTTCTCTTCTTCCTTTTTCTCCATCTCCTTTTTCTTCTCCATTTACTGCTCCCTTTTCTCATCCCGTCCTCCCTTTCCTCTTTCTTCATCGGATGCCATCTTCTCCTTCTTTTTTCTTAGTTTTTTCCTTCTTCTACTCTTCCTGCTTCTCTTGTCCTTCTGTCTTGTTCTCTTCCTGCTTTCTTGTCCTCCTTTCTCTTGCTACTACTACTTTTTCCTCGTGTTCTCCTTCTTCTATGACTCATTCTTCTCCATTCCTTCCTCCCTCTGCTCCTTGTTCCTCTTCCTCCTTTTTCTCTTTCTACTCTTCCTCATTCTGTCCCTCATTCATTTCATCTCTTCCCTCTTTCTCACTTTTTTTCTCCTCCTGGTCCCTGTCTTCTTCTTCTTCTCTTTCTCTTATTCCTTCTTTATCTTCTCTTCCTCATTCCCCTCCTGTCTCCTCCTTCTACTCCAATTCCAATTTCCCCTCTCTTCTCTTCTTTTTTCCTTTCCTGTTCGTTTTCTTCATGTTGTCCTCCTTCTCCTACTACTTCTGCTACTTTTCCTCCCTTTTGCTTGTTCTTCTTCCTTCTCCTCTTCCTTCTCTTCCTCCTTCTTTCCTTCTCCTCTTTCTCCTTTATTCTTCAGCCATTTTAATTTTTTCTTCTTTTATCCTGCTCCTTCCATCATCACTCCTCCCTTTTTCACCATTTGCTTCTCTTTATTGTTCTTCCCTTCTTTTCCCCTTTCCTGTTCTTCTTCCTGTCCTATTACTTTTCCGTCTCTTCCTCCCTTTACTGTCCTTAATCCTCCTTCGTCTCTTCTCATGTCTCTTGGTCATTCTTAACTTCTCCTTCTCATCAAATAAATATCAAGTACGGTAAGTATGGACTTGCAGACTTGACAGTGACATCTTTGAAGTACGAACTCCTGAGGATGGGAGGATGAATCGTGATCATTCTGCAATCTGAACATCAATGTGCTTGATGATGTTGCATCTTGGTGGTGGACTTGCCTGTATTTTCACCTTAATTTTTTATTGTACTATACAGATATTTGCAATAAAAGAACATGTGCAACAACAAAATATCTGTCTTTATTTTCATTTGAATGGTAGGGTTGAATATTAATTTAAAAATATGCCCATAAAACTACCTTGAAGCTGAGGAGGAAGTAGCACAACTATGAAGGCAGATCTGGGCAGGAAGAGTCAGGATGTGGAGGAGAAGAACAGAAGGAGCCCTATTAGCTTGTCTCTTTAAAAACATGCATTTATCATATAATGTATAATTTCTGGCCTGCCAGTGCTGTCAAACAGAATATGCATATCTCTGATGCAAAATGCAATTTTCTGTGTTGCTGAATGTTAGCAGCAAGACTCTGTTGACCCCCTCTGAATATGTAACTTTTCTGCCATCATTTCCAGATGATTTCTGAAATGGAAACTGCAGATTTAAAAAAAAAAAAAAAAAAAAAGACCCTGTCAGTCAAAACATTCTAGGGCACGACAACTTATCCAGGAGTGACTGCATTAAGAACGTGAAGTAACTGGAAAATGTCTTTGCTTCACAGCAGCACTTTTTCTGTCTCAGTGGGGAAACTGATCAGATCCTATATGGCTGGCAGATTTGGTGTTTTTAGTTGACCTAAAGAAGCATCTGAATGCACTGAACGTGAGTCTTCAAGCATAAGATGCAGCAGTGAGCCAGTTGTCTGCACACATCAAAACCTTTGGAACCAAGCTACAACTTTTCCAAAAACACTCGTCACAAACTGAGCCTGACACTGCACATTTCTCAGCTCTACAGGAGGTAATGAACAGTTTTCCACAGGAAAATATCAATATCAACAATGAGTTTAAACAACTCTCAGCTATTGGAAATGAGATGTTGCTTTTTTCTTCTCCCTTCTCCGTGGACCTTGATGATGATCCTCATCAGCTGCAACTGGCTTTATTTTATTTTTGTGTTTTTTTTCTTTTTATTTTTCTGATTGTTTATTTCTCCAGTTGTATGTTTTATTTTCTGGCTGTTTATTTTATTTTGCCAGATGTTTATCTTATTTTTCTGATTGTTTATTTTATTTTCCGGTTTATTTTATTTTTCTGGTTGTTTATTTTCCTGTTGTTACCAAATCTAAAAAGAAAATTGTTCTTTCCTTAAAATCACTCGATTCTACATGCCTCATTTAAAAATTCACCAAAAACAAATCAGTTGATTGAGAGTTGCTATCAACTCAATATGAGATGGATTGATTACAAGTCAAAAATATCGTTGAATTTTGGCCCCTCTTTTAAAAGATGTGCATACATAATGATCTGTACATTTGTTTTACATCGCTAACCTCCAAGACCCTCTGGTATAGCTTCTGTTGGGTCAATTTCTTAGCTGGCTTGGATGCAGGAAAGAGTGGTGTAACAGGAATGCAAGGGGTGGAGAAGAAAGAGCCAGTGGAAATCACAGAAGAGCCTGTAAGGTTCATCCTTGTTGGTGTGAGTGACCCACAATGAGGGCTGGCATCAGGCTGTGTGACTGCAGCAAGAGGAGCATTGCTCCTATTCTCAGTAAGGGACTCTGGTGTCCGTGGTGTTGCAGGCCTGCTGTCCTCTGTAGCTTTTCTTGACAGCCCAACTTGAGGTTGATTCTGGGGCAGGTGAATCTTATGGAAAACCATGTCCCCCCTCACAACAAGATCTTCCAAAGATCGGACCAGGCGGGAAATACGTTTGTAGCCTAAAGAGGCTGAGGACAGGTTGTGGTGGTATTTCTGGTTGTAGGCTGAAGTCACCTTCTTGAGAGGAAGCCCGTTTGGATGTTCTTTAATCATGTCGACTACATTTTTCAGAATTTTCTCAGTCATTTCATTGTCTTCTGAAGCTTTCGATGATTCCTCATGTCTAGCCGATGCTCCACATGCAGGTCCAGCTACAGCCCGACTTCCACTGCAATGGTCCCTGTGAAACACCACCTCCTGCTCCACAACCAGATCCTCATGCAGAGAAGCCACCAGACTGGCCATGGAATCAAAGTGCAACATAGACAAAGACAGGTTCTTGTGATATGTCTTGTTGTAGTACAGTGCAAGCTTTTTCAGCGGGATCCCATCTGGGTGCTTCTTCACCATGGCCACTATATTTTCCTGGGCCTCCTCCATTGTGATTAATGCTATGAGGGGAGAAAAAAGATCACCATTAATGGATCACGCTGCAAATTAGTTTGCCATTAGTCTAACAAAGTCATACAATGGTGTGTACGAAATGAGCAGTCAGTGGATTGGGGCAATTTAGCAGCTAGCATTTGTTTACTGTAAGAAGGAGAAACCGTAGCACAGATATGGCAAGAATATATTTGCAGTAAACGGGGGAGATGATTCCTCAAAGTTTATTTTTTTAACTGTAAAATGTCCACTTGATACAGAAATGTCTGGTACTGCTTTTTTCAAAATGAATATTGTCCAGTATTTTAATTTATTTCTCTCTCTTTTCTCTTAATATTGTATGTATTAGCCTGGCTTTGGTGTCAACACTTTTTGTCAAAGATTCTTATGCAATTCTTTAGTTGCAATAAAACACAACACACATTAAAGCTGACCCAGCAGCCAGCATTAAAGCTCTTAGAAAACATTGTACACTTCCTGCCCAGCCCTAAATAACAGACAAAATTAGCAACTAGTTGATGGTAGCAAACGATTTGACTACAACAGTCAAATCAGGCAACCAGTGGTTGCTAGGTAATAGGTGCCTTTCTACCTCTGTTTAAGAAACACGTAGTTTCAAACAGGCCTATGTTTTGTATGTTTGTGTTCCATTCCATGTAACCATGGTCCTGAGTCAATAAAAATGCAATTTCAATCCATAAAAACAAAACAGAGAACAAATAGAAGAGTGATTTTTAGATTTACATGCATTAGGTAGCCAAAAGTCAACACTGCCCCACAATATTAGCGGCAAAAAAAGCAGTTATTACTTTATTGTTGATAATGTGAGTTACTGCCTGTGTTGTGAATAAACCTTGCTAACAACTCAAAAACAAATCAGTTTTTTCATGTTTAAGGAATTTAAACATATTTTCTTAAAAAATTAACAAAAATGCCAATCTCAGTGCACCAATGTCTGATTAAAATATTACATTTATGAGTTTCAACTCAACCCCGAATTTTGTCTCAAGACATTTTAATATAATAAATGCAGCATTTAACTAGCAAATCTTCTGATTTGGTTGCTGAAATATGTGATTGGAAGTAAGACTAATAATCTATTCATGGTAAAGTCCAACCGACACATCAGCTAATATTATTTGCTGATATTGGCTTATTACAAATAGAGGGGTATCAAAATATATGTTTTCCAAAAACACCAATATTAAAATATACTATTTGCAGAGCTTTTTTTTTTTTTTTTTTTTACAATATTCTCAGCACTGTCTGCAGCAAATGTAGCAGAGTGTGCATCACAGCTGAGTGGAGTCAAACAACGTCTTAATGGTCAGTCTCTAACTTGTAAAAAACCCTTAGAAGACAGATAATGAACAATGGCCAACTATTTTCCGCATTAAATATATCTATGAAAAAAATCAATATCAGAATGTTTCACTTGCTAAATTCAGTCTCTACACTGATCCCAAAAAGCCAGTATCAGTTGCCATTTAATTTGAAAAGTTTTGATACACAACAGATGCAATATCCAATACTATGAACATATTTTAACCAGTACTCAGAATGTGCTGTGAATTAATACCCAGCCCCAGCTATTATTCTTGGCAACACTGACAAATAATAAACTTGCAACATTGCGTCAGAGGGCTCAAACAAATCCTTCACCTCTACCAGACTAAACTACCTCTCTTTAAGAACAAGCAGACAAGAAAGCAGAGTGACATGTAGAGCTCATTAACTAATAAGGTGAAATATTTTCTCTTCCACAAGAACACACAAAATAGCATTAGTTTGACAGTTTGTTTACGACTATCTGTACAATGCCGATAGCAGAAAATATAATATTTGCACTGACATGATTATGTATGATACTGCACAAACATTAAAAAATATTTATATCAAGACACATAAACTACAGCGGAAAGTTGCTTGAAGCTATCTTACCTAAACTTTCAAATAACAAGACATGCAGTCCAACTCCCCCAGAAGAAACACTGTATGTGAAACAGCAAGTTTCCTTTCTCTCTTATATACTCCTCCCTCCCTCCTCCCCTGCTGTGTTTCATTCTAAGCAAACAGAGAGAAACGAAACTGAAAGTAATTGGCATCATCATTAAACAGAGCCACACTCAAATTACTGTAAATGGTGTCACCACACACAGGTAAAGCAGGATAAGGAAGAAACCACAAAGCAGACTAAGGCAGCTGGGTGTGGAAGAGCAGCACACAGACAATCTTTCATGACCTACAGTACAATAAACCTATTTGTCTGAGGCACTACTTCATGTAAATACCTGTTTATATTTTAAAAGTAATCCAACAAGGCACAGTGTTAATAAAGACTCATTATAGACTAGATAGCATGGTAATAAAAGTAAGCACAACAGGTTTGCAAATGATAAAACAGGAGGGGAACCAGATAGAGGAGTAAATGAGGAAGGAAGAATAAAGAAACAGTGGCTCTAAGTTTCACATTCCTGGCTTGCTGCAGCTGGTATGTAATACACCACGTGACCTGATTTAAATGCCCAGCTGGTTTGTCATTCTAAAAGCAAACCTTTCCAAGGAAATGAAACTGAGGGTAGGAAAGTAAATCTGTCAATTTGTGAATAACTGTGAGGTTATTTAACAAGGTCACATCACCACACCCACTACATCTTTTGGTAATCTAACCAGAATTGCTGGCTGACTGAAGAATTTTCAGCACAATATTTACCTTTGAACATTCCATTCTCTCACATTTCCTCCTGCTTACCAGTGACAGTAAAACATGGAGTAAGTAAACAAGCATAAGTGCACGGCAAAATCCATGATGCTGCTGAACCTGACTTCTTCCAGGATCTAATTCACTTTTTAGCTCTGTCTTAAACTCAGCTAGATGGCAGTGGCATTTGTTAGTGCACTGCTTAGATTAAGGAAAAACCTTAAAACACAAGTGGTAAAAAAGAAACCAATGACAATATTGCTCAGTGCATCAAATCCCTTGTCTCTATAGGGAGTTCAGGCGTTAAGAGTAGCATATGATGACGGGGACACAAAAGCAAGCAATGACAGCCAAAGAGCATCAGGCCACTGTCTAATTCATCTTAGAAGGCCGAGTACTGGTCAGTCCAAACATTACAGCCTGGCAAGTCATCTTCACATTTAATAGCCGAGTGCGACTAGAAGTAAAATTACCAATGCTGACAACATCAAGCCATAATTACATTGTGACTGGTCAGAAATTTTATTCAAGATATTTATAATGTTGTTCTGACAGTCTGTGACATACATAATTCAGTACTAAGCAGTAACAGTAAGAGTTAGCAGAAATGTCACATAGGTTGTGTATGATGCTGCTCATGCAAGGCTCCTCATTGGATATTGGTCGAGACAAACATTTGAATAGTGGTTGCAGAAATAATATCAGTTGCAGTGGTGTATTAGATCTTTAGAAAACACAGTGGAAAAAGGAAGAGTTCATCATCAAGGAAGTTGTGGTGAATTCCCTCCTCAGGCTGCTTTCACATGGTGGTACAACATTTTGTTATATGTGGTTATAATTCCACTGCCACAGCATGTATGAAAAGCTTCTGCTGTTACCACAGACATCTGCAATGCCACGTCACCTAGTGAAAACTCTGAATTAGGATAACTGTAATGAAATTTTGACTTGACAGGATTACAGCTTTAGGTATCTACACTACCATTCAAAAGTTTGGGGTCACCCTGGCAATTTCATGTTTTCCATGAAAACTTACACTTTTATTCATGTGCTAACATAATTGCACAAGGGTTTTTTAATCATCAATTAGCCTTTCAACACAATTAGCTAACACAATGTACCATTAGAACACAGGAGTGATGGTTGCTGGAAATGGGCCTCTGTACCCCCATGTAGATCTTCCATTAAAAATCAGCTAGTCCAACTTTCCAGATAGTCATTCTTTAGTCATTTACCCCATTAACAATGTCTAAAGTGTATTTCTGATGAATTTAATGCTATGTTCATTCTTTAAAAAAAAAAAAAAAAAAAAAAAAAGCTTTTCTTTCAAAAATAAGGACCTTTCTAAGTGACCCCAAACTTTTGACCGGTAGTGTACATCATTCTGACTAGTTCAGATTTGATTTAAGATCTAAAAAGAGGAGAGTTAAAGGATTGTAAACTAGTATTATGACTAGTCAGAATTAAACCATTGATACCAGAAACGGGAAGTACAATTAATCATTATGCAGCTGCAATTCAAAGTGCATTTGAACTGTGGATAACTGTAGTGAGGAACGTCATACACATGAACAGCAAAAGTAATAGTTTTTGTCCTCAGAAGAAATTATATACACACACACATACACACACACACACACACACACACATACACACATGCATACATATACATATATATATATATATATATATATATATATATATATATATATACATATATATATATATATATATAGTATCTCACAAAAGTGAGTCCACCCCTTGCATTTCTCCAAATATTTAATGATATCTATTCATGGGACAACACTGACGAAATGAAACTTTCATACAATGTAGTCACCGCACAGCTTGGATAACAGTGTACATTTTATCTTCCCATCAAAATAACTAAAAGACAGCCATTAATGTCTAAACTGCTGGCAACAAAAGTGAGTACACCCCTAACTGAAAATGTCCAAATTGGGCCAAAGTGTCAATATTTTGTGTGGCCACCATTATTTTCCAGCACTGCCTTCACCCTCCTGGGCATGGAGTTCACCAGAGCTTCACAGGTTGCCACTGGAATCATCTCCCACTCCTCCATGATGACATCACGGAGCTGGTGGATGTTAGAGACCTTACGCTCCTCCACCTTCCGTTTAAGGATGCCCCACAGATGCTCAATTGGGTTTAGGTCTGGAGACATGCTTGGCCAGTCCATCACCTTTACTCTCAGCTTCTCTAGCAAGGCAGTGGTCATCTTGGAGGTGTGTTTGGGGTCATTATCATGTTGGAATAATGCCCTGCGGCCCAGCTTCTTAAGGGAGGGGATCATGCTCTGCTTCAGTATGTCACAGTACATTTTGGCATTCATGCTTCCCTCAATAAACTGTAATTTTCCAGTGCCGGCAGCACTCATACAGCCCCAGACCATGACACTCCCACCACCATGCTTGACTGTAGGCAAGACACACTTGTCTTTGTACTCCTCACCTGGCTGCCGCCACACACGCTTGACACCATCTGAACCAAATAAGTTTATCTTGGTCTCATCAGACCACAGGACATGGTTCCAGTAATCCATATCCTTAGTCTGCTTGTCTTCAGCAAACTGTTTGCGGGCTTCCTTGTGCATCATCTTTAGAAGAGGCTTTCTTCTGGGACGACAGCCATAGAGGCCAATTTGATGCAGTGTGTGGCGTATGGTCTGAGCACTGACAGGCTGACCCCCCACCCCTCCAACCTCTGCAGCAATGCTGGCAGCACTCCTACGCCTACTTCCCAAAGACAACCTGTGGATTCGACGCTGAGCACGTGCACTCAACTTCTTTGGTCGACCATGGCGAGGCCTGTTCTGAGTGGAACCGGTCCTCTTAAACCGCTGGATGCTCTTGGCCACCGTGCTGCAGCTCAATTTCAGGGTGATGGCAATCTTCTTATAGCCTAGGCCATCGTTATGTAGAGCAACAATCCTTTTTCTCAGATCCTCAGAGAGTTCTTTGCCATGAGGTGCCATGTTGAACTTCCAGTGACCAATGTGAGATGTGTGAGAGTGATATTACCAAATTAAACACACCTGCTCACCTTTCACACCTGAGACCTTTTAACGCTAACAAGTCACATGAAACTGGGGATGGAAAATGTGCACTTGGGCCCAATTTGGACATTTTCAGTTCAGGGTGTACTCACTTTTGTTGCCAGCAGTTTAGACATTAATGGCTGTGTTTTAGTTATTTTGATGGGAAGATAAAATGTACACTGTTATCCAAGCTGTACGGTGACTACTTTACATTGTATGAAAGTTTCATTTCGTCAGTGTTGTCCCATGAATAGATATCATTAAATATTTGGAGAAATGCAAGGGGTGGACTCACTTTTGTGAGATACTGTGTATATATATATATATATATATATATATATATATATATATATATACAATTACAATTGTCTATAGGAAGAGCGTTCTTTTAGACCAGAAGACCTAGATTATGGATATCTGTCAATACATATCCAGTATAACTGTGTTATGTTAAAAGGGCTTGCCAGAATTATCACTAGTCAGAATGAAAGTGGAGATATCAGAAACTGGAATACAACTAGTCATGATTCAGTATTCTGAAACACAGAGAGGTTTCCACCTACAGTGAACTGAGGTCAAACAGGAACAACTGTGTCCAAAATACATTTTTGTCATACTACAGTTCTCTCCCTTAAAATAAGACTATCATTGAAATTCCCCGCTTATGATACTGTGCACATATCATGTACAATGATGAGGACAAGGTGCTTCAGAATTAAACCTGACTGGCACAAAGAATGTTGATAGCAAAAGGAGCTTTACAGGAAACCTGGTAGACTTTCAAAACAACTGCCGAGACACGTGTATCTGGCACACAAACGAGTCCAACTTTTTAGAGTTTGAAACACCCGATTCCGACAAACTACATGCTAGCAAAACTTTAAGATTTCTTAACACTGAATAACTAAAAAGAAGACTCTTCAGCTACCTGTTATCATAGCAGTAGCCCTTTGTTTGCAGTTGTCGGCTCTGTGTCTTTGCCTTCATGCATCATCCTTAGTCTGTGATGAGGGATTAACAGAGGACCAGCTAGCAGACCTGCTATGTCCAGCTAACGTTAGCAAATAATACCAGAAGTATTATGATTTAACCTCAAAATAAGTGTATTAGTCGGTCAGTGAAGAGCAGTAAAATGTCCAGTGTCACAGCACCTGTGTTCCGGAAACTTAATATTGCTGCAATAAATACAATTTGTGGAAAAAAATCGGAATCGAAACTCATAAGGCGGTAACATCTTAGCCGTTTTCCTAGCTAACGTCGGTGCTGCATTCAAGTCACACGACGAAAATAGTAAATATGAGAAGTTGCTCATATACTGCATAGTACTAACTGCAATGAAATGTCACTCCGTAACATCTCTTAACTATGCTTGTTTTCAGGAAGTAATAGTACATTTTTTGCACCCATACACACAGCTAAACTATCAAGATTTCAGAGAGATTCTAGTTGAAAATAAAATCAGACGGTTTTTCTACTTGATACTCCGAATGCAGCTTCGTGTTAAAAGGTGACAGCCTTTGATTAAGAGCTGCAAGCTGACAAATTTACAGCAGCGCCGAGATCCCAAAATGGCTTTTGCCATATGGCAACGGCTTTTGCCATATGGCGAAATGGCTTGCCATATGGCAACGGCTTTTGCCATATGGCAACGGCTTTTGCCATATGGCAAAATGGCTTGCCATATGGCAACGGCTTTTGCCATATGGCAACGGCTTTTGCCATATGGCAAAATGGCTTGCCATATGGCAACGGCTTTTGCCATATGGCAAAATGGCTTGCCATATGGCAACGGCTTTTGCCATATGGCAAAATGGCTTGCCATATGGCAACGGCTTTTGCCATATGGCAAAATGGCTTGCCATATGGCAACGGCTTTTGCCATATGGCAACGGCTTTTGCCATATGGCAAAATGGCTTGCCATATGGCAATGGCTTTTGCCATATGGCAAAAGCCGTTGCCATATGGCAAAATGGCTTGCCATATGGCAATGGCTTTTGCCATATGGCAACGGCTTTTGCCATATGGCAATTAAAACTGTTACAGTTGCATGTCATTTCCTTGTACGGAAACCAAACAAATCAATCAACACTGTTTCTTAGATGAGTGGCAGCTTGCAGAGGACGTCTGCTGCACTGCACTGCTGCACTGCAGTGGGGTTTTCGTTCTCGTTTTATTTTTGTGTACTTGTATACTAAGAGGTAGGAATCTTGAATCTTGAAGTGTGTGTGGCAACCAGTCATGACAGACAACAGCAAGATTCAAATGCTAATTAGGGCCATTCACACTTCTGCTGATGTGTGAAACCCTCACCTCCATCCCTGAAGAACCGGTTCTGCCAGTTTAAGGCACAGCTGAAGTTCTCGAAATCTGTCTCTCATGCTGCGTTGAATCTCAGAACAATGAATAGCAATGATGTAATGATCAAGACCAACAGAGTGTCAGAGTGACAATTTAAAAGCTGAAGTCAAGGATCTCACTTTCTGTAACTTTACTTGAAGGTATTTCTGTAGAAACATAGAATAATTAAAGTGAGAAAAACAAGGCAAATTATATACACGTTTATATACACATTTCTGCTCGAATTTGCAACAAAGGAGAAATATCTATCCACAGTTTAAAACATTCTCATATTTAAGAGAAATGTAGCACTTTAATCAATAATCCAATGATTGTCATTGGAAATACGCACTGACATTACAGTGTGACAAAACTGAGTATGTGCCCCTGGTTTGCACAACAACCTCCATGGCCCTCCCACCTCTAATGGATCTGGTACCACTGGTATATGTGTTATATATGCCATGATATATATATATATATATATATATATATGGCATGCCGTTTAGGAAATTATATATATATATATATATAAAATCTAGAATTCTGAATATATTGAATGAAAGTCGGAATATATTGAATGAAAGTGTTCAGACTTTCATTCCATATATTCAGATTCTCATTCCATATATTCAGAGTTTCATTCAATATATTCAGAGTTTCATTCAATATATTCGGATTTTCATTCCATATATTCAGACTTTCATTCCATATATTCCGACTTTCATTATATATATTCCGACTTTCATTATATATATATATATATATATATATATATATATATATATATATATATATATATATATATATATATATATATATATATATATATATACATATAGCTATCACATGTAATAGCCATTACAGGCGAGGGAGGGATGTACACAGTACATCCCTCCCTCAGCTGATGCGACTGCAGCCTGTGAACTCATCCACATTGAAGCGTCCCAGCTGCAAACATCTCACCCTCAGTCTCTTATCATCATCTCAGGAGACTTTAATCATGCATCGCTCTCTGCCACTCTCCCCACGTTCACCCAGTACGTGACCTGCCATACCAGACACAATAAAACCCTGGACCTGCTGTATGCAAACATCAAGGATGCATACAGCTCCTCCCCCCGCTGGGCCACTCAGATCACAACCTGGTGAGACTGCAGCCCATTTACATACCTATGGTGAAGAAACAACCCCCCACCATCAGGTATGTGAAGAAGTGGTCTGACGAGGCCACTGAGGTGCTGCAGGACTGCTTTGAGACCACAGACTGGGATGTGCTGTGTGGTCCACATGGGGAGGACATTGATTCACTGACTGACACTATTACGGACTACATTAAATTCTGTGCAGAGAACATCGTACCGACCAGGAAAGTACTGTGTTTCTCTAACAGCAAACCCTGGGTGTCCCTGGAACTGAAGGCCCTGCTGAAGGAGAAAAGGAGGGTTTTTGGATCTGGGGACAAAGAGGAGCTGAGGAGGGTGCAGAAGGAGATAAAGACGAAGATCAAGGCGGACAAGGCCAGCTACAGGACCAAGATGGAATCTTACCTGCAGGACAATAACACAAGGGAGGTCTGGAGAGACCTGAGATCCATCTCTGGTTCCAGCAGAGGCCATGAGAGGGGAGCTGCAGCAGGAGGCCGGGAGTGGATCAATGAGCTGAATCTGTTCTTTAAGAGATTTGACTCTGCTCCCACTCCTCCCCCCTCTCATCAAAGCACCGACCAGCCAACTCCTTCTTCACACCTCAGCTCTCTACCACCAACACCACCACCTCTCCTCCATCCTCCACCACCTCCGGACTCTACATACAGCCCCATCACCCCTCCTTGTCTCACCCCCCACCACCACCATCACCCCTCCCCCTGCCACCCTCCTAAATATTATTACTACTGTTCTATTATTATTTTATTTCTACTACTACGTCTATTGCTACATAAACTGCTGTAACAATGTGAATTTCCCCTGGCGTGGGGAGAAATAAAGGACTTATATATATTGCCATGTGGCAAAACCTAAATGCCAGATGGCAAACCAGAAATGCCATGTGGCAAAATGAAATGCCAGATGGCAAACCAGAAATGCCATGTGGCAAAATGAAATGCCAGATGGCAAACCAGAAATGCCATGTGGCAAAAGGAAATGCCATGTGGCAAAACCGAAATGCCAGATGGCAAACCAGAAGTGCCATGTGGCAAGACCGAAATGCCAGATGGCAAAAATGCAACGGCACATGGCAAACCTGAAACGGTATATGGCAAGGATGATGGCGTGTGGCACTCTATTCCACTGGTAATGGCGTATATAATGTCACTGGTCACAATCAACCATGTGGCGGTGGTGGATAAGTAGAGGAATTAAAAATGGCGTGTACTGAGTTTCAATTCTGAGTCATCTCTCTGCAATCTCTCATCTTTCACCTAAGAAACCTCTAAAACTGTGTCATTGTTGACATGGAAAAATACACCAACGACGCCCCCTACTGGCAGATATCTGACCGTGTGAAAGAAGCACAGTTTTTTCATACAGCGGATATTTCAGTGAAAAAATAAGTATCATCTGTACATACACGCAAGGCCTGTCCCTGCCTTTATTAGTAATATTATTACTACCAATCGCTGTAGAATTGGTAGATGTGGTGCAAACTGTGTGGCTTATATTTCACAAGTGAAACTGTATATGGCTGATTTCAAAATTAAAAGAATGTCTTTATGACCCTTGGAAATGACATGCAACTGTAACAGTTTTAATATAGCGCTATTAATAATGTACAGTCGTTCATAAAAAAACAAAAGTGCAAGCATACGTCTTGCGATTGCACACACACACACACACACACACACACACACACACACACACACACACACACACACACACACACACACACAGTATATACAGTGTATAGACTATTAGGGCATATGGCCGGTTAAGGCTAGGCTGGCTCCGGTGTCTAACACGGTTAGCCTAGCCACCTAACACGGCCTGTGACGTTACGGTACTCATCGGCGGTCATACGTGTACAGACGTCAGTGTGAGAAACATAAAAAATATAGTAAACCTAAATCGCACTGCACGTGAATCAAAAGCACATTGCATGACAGTATTTTGTGACTAGCGTCAACAATGATTAGTCACACAATTTCGCCATATACCAATCCTGAGTCTGTCATAAGCCACTGCTGAATGCCATATGGCAAAACCGCTCGGCCATATGGCAAAAGCCATTTTGCCATATGGCAAAACCGCTCTGCCATATGGCAAAACCGCTCGGCCATATGGCAAAAGCCATTTTGGGATCTCGCTGTCTCTCCAAATTTATCTGCACATCTTCTCAGCATTACAGCACTTCAGCCAAGGTAATGGTCTCTGTAAGAGAAAAGTATAAATATCTCAGAGAAACGTTTAATTCAAATTGTAAGTTAATTGGCAGTTGAATTCCTTTACTAAGAATATTTCTATTGTGGTATCTGTCCTGAGACGTGTTAATTACTGCATGTTCTGGAATGTGTAGATAGTTTATTGCTGAGAGGGGCTCCTATATGCCAGACCTTGAATATTAGAATTTTGTTTTATTAGAAGGGTTCGGTCACCAACGGAAGAACATAGGTTAAGGCTTTACAAGCAACCATAAACCTATATAAGTGAACTCAGAAAGTTATTTTACAAGGTTCATATTGGCTGAATCGTCCCCAGCAAGCTCTGTCTGATCGATGCTGGTCTCCTTTGTAATAAACTTATTATGAAGCAAGTCAGTGTCAACAGGTGTTTCTTCTTGACCTGCACATCATTAATGTCTGAGAAACTACACTATTTCTCCATCACATCTGCTTCCACAAACCCTATGATTGTGAAGCAGAAAGTGTTTTATTTTTCTGCAGATCCATGTTTGATGATTTTCATCTTGTGGTAAACTGCACAAAAGTAGTTATCTTCTGCCTCAACTGCAGCTGGATGGATTGCTATTGCATTTGGTACAGATATTTAAATGCTCGAACAATACATCCTTATAATTTTTGATGATTTTTTGAAAAAAAAAAGCGATTTAATAATAATATTGGCTGCTTTGGGCTACTTGTGCCAACGTTTACACTTACTTAGTCCGTCATACAGTGCTCTCTGTCTCCATTTGGTTTTCAAATTAGCTGAATGGACATGAGTCAAACATGCTGTTTGTGAAGGCCCCTGAGGTCATCTTTCAGGCTGGCCTAGTTTTAACCTATATATCTTTGGGCTCTGCTGGTTGCTTAGTGTGGTCAGCATCACTTACAGTGGCCCTGGATTACTTAGGTACAGTCTAATCGCTCACCTTGCTTCTCTCCACAGACACCTCACAAATGGGTTTGGTTATGTTCCTATATTTTTTATGCTTTGGCTTCCTCAACTCCATGTCATACTTAAGTCTGGCTTCCATTTTGTTTAATTTGACTTAAAAGATATATATTTTAATTGTAATTCCCGGTGTGTCTTCCTTTAGTTGCGGCCACACGTCATAACACTGTTATATGAGAAAAAATATCATTACAAAAAAGTGTACAAATAATAAATGAAATCAAAAAGATAGCATTATGCAGCTTGTGGTATTAATACCTTACATTTGTCTGTAACCATCAGTGAATATGTTTAATTTCACTGTGGGGAGATCAAGAGAACGCGGAGAAACTGACAAGCTGAAAAACAATCAACTGTCCGATCACTGCTGGAATAAACCTAGAGCCTCCAGTCCTCAGGGAGACTTTACTGGATCTAGTTCTGCTGTGGATTCCTGCAACAAGAACCATTTAACTGCTAAGATTAGATCAAGCATGTGGTATACACACATGAAACCGCTCAGACAAAAAACACACATGCTCACTGATAGAATAAATGCTATCTGCTAAAGTATTCCTTAATGTTTTTACCTTTGTTCCATTGTGCACTATACTAAATATCACTAGTAACATAAACACTGTATTGAATTGATCTCTGTGATTTTATTTCATTCATAAAAGTACAGATTTTTAATGTGGATATTATTTACAATTTTGTAGTGGTTGTTTATGTAAATAAGCACTTCATCTGTAATGAAACAAAATACAGAAAATCAGTAAATTAACACATTAAAAACTAATTTGTTCAAAAAAAATCTGTTAAAGACTGTTTAAAAATGTTAATTATTTTGTTAATGTATCCACCTCTCTATCGGTGTACCGGGTGGCACATTCACTTACTGAAAAGTTTTTATTTTTACTATTTACAACAGAGTAGAACAAAACTGAAGACATCAAAACTGACACATTTGGAATTATGTAGTAATCAAAAGTGTTAGATAAACTATGCTCCATATTATATTTAATAAAGCAACTACTGTTTGTTTTAATGACAACTTTCAGACTATTGTTAATATGTCAGCCAGTTACATGAGGAGTTGCACTAAACGTGTCCAATGTGAACTGAACAGATGAAAAAAAATGCTCATTGTAAGATCAGTATAGTATATATAGTAAAACAAATATCATACACAGCAAGTTTCTAAATTCTAAGCATTAATATTCGTTTTTGTCACCGAGTTTCTATTAATCCCATACAAACTTGTATTTGACATTTTTCATTTTGTCTTTGTAAACAGCATCAAAGTGTTCTGCTTCTGCTACTGTCAGCTGATTTTTCCAGTCTCCAATTATTCCTGAAACACAACACAAGAAGAATTAGAATTTATTTGTAGAAAATTAGACTTAGACTTACTTTATTAATCCCTGGAGGGAAATTAAGTTGTTACAGCAGCATGGATATTCAACAAAGGGGTTAACAAGAAGACAACACAGAATATTAGGGTAGGATGTAAAGTCAAAATAAAATAACATAAAGTCAGATAAGATCAAAATATAGAAAATATAATATAGAAAGAAAAAAATTGACAAAATATACAAGAATATGCAAAAGTGATACAGAAATGTGCAAATAAACAGAATGTGCAAATGAGAATGTGCTTAGATGTGCAAATGACAAAAGTAGGTGCAGATAAAACCCACAATGAGGCAGCCACTATGGCCCCCGCCTGTGGAACAGCCTGCCGGAGAACCTCAGGACTGCAGAGACTGTCGATATTTTTAAAAGAAGGTTAAAGACTCACCTTTTTAATCAGGCTTTTAACTAACCTCTTAAATCTTTATGTTCTTATCATTTTGTATTCATTTTCATATGTATTTTTACTTTTTTTTTAAACCTTTCACCTTTTTACTTATGTTATAGGTCTTTTATTCTATCTTGTAGTTTTACATTTTTAGTTATTTAACTCCAGTGTTTCCTCAGGGGGGTCCTCCACACTTGGGGCTGTATCTGGTCTGCTGCTGGGGGTGCTGTCCATGAGTCCCTTAGGCCCGGCTGGTTGGGGGGGCTCCCCACCTCGGTGTGGGGGTCCCCCTGTCTGTCGGGGTTGGGGGGTCTGTGGGTCTGGGTACCAGCGCCCCCAGTGGTCATGGCCTGCGACTCCTCCCAGTGCGGACGACCCCAATCGAGGCGTTTTCCACAATCGTCAGTGGCATGCCATGTCTCCCTACTGTCAGTGGTGGGAGTGTGTGTCTGTGGGTGTGTGTGTGTCTGTGTATGTATGGGTGTGTGTGTATGTATGTGTGTGTGTGTGGACGTGTGTACGTGTGCGTGCTTCTGCAGTTGTGTCCATATATGTATATATGGAGGGAGGGAGGGACGGGTTTTCTTGTTTTTAATGTTTTTAATGTTGTAAAGCACTTTGCGTTGCATTTTTAACTGTATGAAAAGTGCTCTATAAATAAAGTTTGATTGATTGATTGATTGATAAGTTTACAGATATAATGAATGGCGTTAGAATGTAAAGTGGTTTCATCAGCAGGCAAAGTGATATGATTCTTGTGTTGTCTCGTTATTTTTTTATAATAATCAGACGAGGCGTGTTGGCTGGTCTAAGCTTTTAATGCGGGCAGCTTCAACATCAACCATGCAACGCGCGGGGTTGCTATGCACACTTCCTGTATGTGGCATGCTGGGTAATTGAGTTCTTGTGTTACAACACTTAATAACATCACATCTTTCCCCCATAAAGAAAATATTTTTTTTTGTTGTTTTGACCCATAAAAATAAAGCCCTGCCAAAGTGCCATTTTTTTTTCAAACATAGCTTTGAATTATTAAAAAAAAATACTTTTCAATCTGTAACCAAACTTTTCTTTACTTTTTTTTTTAACTTTTACCTTCTTCTGTGGTAAACTAATAAAGTGCAAACCATTCATATTAACATTTTGTTTCTTTCTTTTCTTCCTTTTTTTTTTAAAAATTTAATTCTGAACTTAACATTAAAACATTTTTAGCAGCTTTCAATCAACCTCTTTTGAGGCTGAACATGTCTCTTAGGTCTAGACAGTTTCTCAACATGTGGTGACTTTAGTCCAGCAGCTCTTGGTGATGCACATGCTGCAGTCAGACCAGAGTCAGTGTTATCAGGTTTGACATTTGGTAGTTGTGTAGACTCAGCTGTATCCTGTTGAATCATCTCCTGAGCTGTAGTGTCCTTTTCAGTTGGCTGTAGTTGAAGATCAGTGCAGTTCCTTCTCAGTACCAATCCGTTGTCTGTCTGGATCCTGTAGGAGCGTGGAGCAACTTCTTCCTCAACTCGACCTTGTTGTCTCCAAGTGCCTGTAGAAATGTCTCTCAGACGCACAACATCTCCAGATTTTAGTGAAGGGAGGGGTTTTGCTGTACGATCATACAGTGTCTTTTGTTTTACTTTTTGTTCCTCCTTTGTTTTTCTGACTTTGTGTGCACTTTTAGGCATCAGCAGTTCCTCATTAACAGGTAGGTTGGAGCGAATGCGCCTACCCATTAGCATTTGTGCTGGTGAGAGTCCATTCTCTAGAGGTGCACTTCGGTAGATCAGTAAACTTTTCTGAAAGTCGTCTCTGTCCTTTGCTTTTTTCATTAAGTTTTTTACTGTTTTCACAGAGCTTTCTGCCAAGCCACTGGACTTTGGATAAAGTGGGCTGGATGTTAGGTGTTTAAATCCCCATTCTTTGGCAAAGGCAGCAAACTCAGAACTTGAAAACTGAGGTCCATTGTCTGAAAACAGTTCACACGGGACACCGTGTCTAGCAAAGACAGTCTTGAGATAGCTTATGACTGCTTTACTTGATGTAGTCTGCAGTGATCCAACTTCAGGATAGTTTGAAAAGTAGTCAGTGACCACTATATAACTCTTTCCATCAAAATCAAATAGATCAGTACCAACCTTGTAGTAAGGTCCATGGGGCACCGGATGAGTCATCAGCGGCTCAGCTTGTTGTTTGGGTTTGTAGGTATGACATAGTTCACATGAAGCTGTTGTCTGGCTGATATGTTGATTGATTTATTTTTTTTTTTTTAATTTTATTTATATAGCGCCAATTACAGTCAAATTGTCTCGAGACGCTTTACAGAACCCATATGCCTGACCCCCAGAGCAAGCCAAAAGGCGACAGTGGCAAGGAAAACACCCTTTTAACAGGGAAAAAAAAACCTCGAGCAGAACCCGGCTCTAATGTGGGGGGGACCCATCTGCCTGCTGGCCGGGCGGGTTGAGAGGGACAGAAGAGGTAGAAAGGTAGAGATAGAGGGGTAGAGGTAGAGATAGAGGGATACAGATAGAGGGGTAGAGATAGAGAGGTGGGGGGGTGGGACACAAGGACCATAAAACACAGCCACACATCTGAAGCATCCAGCATCCAGCTCTGGGACCAGGGACACCCGGAGAAAGGACACAGAAAGAAACAGAGTGAATGTAATGCAATAATGGTATATATAGTAAATACATAGGTAGTTAGAGAAGGGCTCAGTGCATCCAGAGAGGTTCCCCAGCAGCCTAGGCCTATAGCAGCATAACTAGGGGCAAACTAAAGGGACGTCAAGAGGGGAAGTCAGTTGTACAAATGAAAACACCAACATGATTCTAGGCCAGTACATCACCTCTCTCGCTCTGCGTTTACACTTGACTTCACCAAGGTGACCTTCGTGTATCCTTCGAAGCATTTGTTTACGTAGTGAAGATGGAATCACAAATTTGCTTCCCTTTAACACTATGTCATCCACCACAGTGAGCTCTGGTCTGCAGTTCCAGTAGTCTTGTATTTTCACTGGGCAGTCCTTTTTGTTTTCGGGCCATCCTTTTTGTATTGTGCTTTTGAGTTCTTTCATTGTCTCGTCTGCATTTGTCTCTCTCCGTATTTGTTCTGTTTTGTCAGCAGTAACTGGCAAAGATGTCACTATCATGTCCACATATGCCTGTGTTTCTGCACTTTTCTCGCTGTCCTCGTGTTCTCCCTTATCCACTGCTCTAGACAAGGTGTCAGCTGTGTACATGTACTTCCCTTGAGTATATATCATGTGCACATCATATTTTTGCAGTCTGATTAACATGCGCTGTATACGAACTGGACAGTCATTCAGAGGTTTGAACATGATGGACACCAAAGGTTTGTGGTCAGTTTCCACCTCAAAAGTTTGACCGTAGACATATTGATGGAAACATTCACATGCATACAAGCTGGCTAACAGTTCCTTCTCGATTTGAGCATACCTGGATTCGGTGCTAGTCAACGCTCTGGATGCATAAGCCACTGGTAGCCACTGCTCATCATATTGCTGCAGCAGCACAGCTCCCAGGCCATACTGTGATGCATCTGCTGAAATCCTGGTGCTTTTTTCTGGGTCGTAGAACTTTAATACCGATTCTTGTGTGAGGATCTCTTTCAGTTTCAGAAAACATTGTTCTTGCTCATGGGACCAGATCCATTCATTCTTTTGTTCGAGAAGACTCCTGAGAGGTGCTGAGATTGTCGACAGCTGTGGGACAAACTTAGCTAGGTAGGTGACCATCCCTAAGAAGTGTCTGACCTCATCTTTATTGCTTGGCCTTTCCATGTTGTTGATCGCTGATGTTTTTTTCGGGTCTGGCTTCACCCCTTCTTCACTGACAACATCTCCCACAAAAGTAAGTGTTTTCACTCCGAACTCACATTTATCTTTGTTAAGTTTCAGATTCACTTCTCTAGTCGAGTACTTGTCTCAGTCTAACATCATGTTCTTCTCGAGTAGTCCCCCAGACTATAATATCATCCATCATTGTCTCTACTCCTGGTATGTGCTCAAAAATCATGTGAATAGTCTTGTGGTAGACTTCAGGTGCTGACAAGATCCCGTATGGCAGACAAAGAAACCTGTACCTTCCTTCAGGTGTGTTAAACGTACACAGCTTTGAGCTCTCCTCATCAAGCCTCAGCTGCCAGAAACCTGATGAAGTGTCAAGCTTACTAAACCATTTAGCTCCAGCAAACTGTGCCATTATTTCCTCTCTGGTTGGTAACTTTAAATGTTCTCTCTGGATTGCTTTGTTCAAGTCTCTAGGATCTAAACATGTTCTCAGAGCACCTGTTTTCTTTTGCAGAACAACTAGTGAGCTGACCCATTCGGTTGGCTCATCGATTTTCTTGATAACCTCTAATTTTTCCATGCGCGCTAGTTCCTCTTTCAGTTTTTCACGCAACGCAAATGGAATCTTTCTGCAAGGATGCACAACAGGAGGGACACTTTTATCCACATGTATTTTGTGTATCCCCGGGAGACATCCTAGTCCTTCGAAACAGTCTTTATACTCGTCCATGAGTGAGTCTTGATCATTTGCAACATTTGGTGATGTCACTACAAACACTCTTTTGACTAGATTGAGCTTTGCACATGCACTGAGTCCTAGGATTGGTTGTACACACATATCCACAATCAGTAGTTGTGCTCTTATCTGTTGGCCTTTGTGTCTGAAGGTTGCTATACATCCACCTTTAACAGGAACATGTTCTCCAGTGTATCCAGTCACTTTTGTTTTTGCAGGATTGATTTTGCTTTTCACAGTCAGTGTTTTGTAGTCTTCCCACGATAGCAGATTTACATGGGCACCTGTGTCCAACTTGAATGGAATTATTGTCTCATTCACTTCAATTGGAACAATCCATTTCTCTTTTTCAGTTGTACAAGCCTGCACCACGTCCACAATAAACTCGTCGTCATCCTCTTCTTGCTCATCTATTGTATGAACTTTCTGTTTTGACGGTGCTTTACAGCATTTGGCATAATGATTGCCCTTTCCACAGTTGTTGCAGGATTTTCCAAAGGCAGGACACGTTTTTGGTTTGTGGCTGCCTCCACATTTACCACATTTGAACTCTTTAGATTTTTCTTTTTGTTTGGTAAATGTTTTCTTTGTCCTTCCTTCTTTCTTTATTGAGTGAACTGTTGTTTCACCTCTCCGGAGCTCTTTTGCTTGCGCTCGAGTGGTTTCTGCTGCTCTGCACATGCTGACGCACTTATCTAATGTAAGTCCAGTCTCTCTGAGCAGTCTTTCTCTAAGTGTATTATCCACTGTGCCACAAACAATTCTGTCTCTGACAAGGGAGTCTCTCAGCGTGTCAAATTCACATGTTTAACTTAGTGTATGAAGCTCTGCCAGGTATCAAAAGGTATCAAAAGGTACTCCTTGCTTTTGGTCATGGGTGAAGAACTTGTACCTTTCAAAGGTCACATGCTGACTTGGCACAAAGTATTCCTCAAACTTTGTCATTAACTGTGCTAAAGTCAGATTAGCTTCATCCATCTGAAAGCTGTTATAAATGTCCAAAGCATCTTCTCCAATAACATGCAAAAAGATGTGAGCTTTCAGTTTTTCATCATTACCTCCTGCTCCGCTTGCAGCAAGATAAATATTGAATCTCTGTTTGAAACGTTTCCAGTTATCAGCAAGGTTACCGGTCAGTTGCATAGAAGTAGGTGGGCTTAGCTTGTCCATGACTGCACCTCGGGGTATCGGGATTTCCACAGCCCTATGTTGTTGCTGGTTGTCCTCTATTTCAGGCACGAGATCGTCTTCTAATTGTTCGATCTGTCTTTCATTCTCCGTTTCACTTCCACTGCCGCTCTTAGCCATCCCCCGCCGCAGCAAAGTCAGTTAGCATGTTGCTATTTTAGCACTTTTCATTCACGCATTTGTAGACTTGACTTTTGCCTTTCTTTTATTTTATCTCTCGTGGCTCTCTCGTGGCTCATCTTTTTTTTGTAACTGCTCACGACCAGTTCTGACACCATGTGTTGTCTTGTTATTTTTTTATAATAATCAGACGAGGTGTGTTGGCTGGTCTAGGCTTTTAATGCGGGCAGCTTCAACATCAACCATGCAGCGCGCGGGGTTGCTATGCACACTTCCTGTATGTGGCATGCTGGGTAATTGAGTTCTTGTGTTACAACACTTAATAACATCACAATTCTTTTGTTATCTGCCAAATGCAGATGCACTGAAAAGTCTTATTGCAGTGGGGAGGACCTCCTGTACCACTCCTTGGAGCAGTAGGATTGTATTAAGCTTGTTTTATGCTTTCCGTGTCCGCGAGGCCCCAATAGTATGTATCTGCAGAGCCGGAGGCCGCACGGAGAGGGCTGCACGGAGAGGGCTGTTTGTTTTATAACGTTTTATTCATTTAACGTTATAAACATTTGTATTTATGCATGTCAGGGAGTCATAGAGCTAATTTACCTTTGTGTGTTTGTGCATTTAACTTTTATTTTTATTCAATGTTATTGTATAAAATAAATATAAATATATATCTGCTTCCATAGTTGTCCGTTTGTATTGCCTCTTTCCAACCTTTCAGAATGGGCTATTTGAGATCTTGACACCACAAAGGCCATTACAGATGATTCCATTATTATTTTACCTGATAATTACACAATTTGTCCAAATGCAAACTGTTAAGGAATTGATTCCAGGCTTCTTCATGGAACAGATATTCAGAACTTCGTTAACAAGGACCGTCAAACGATAACCAACAATTTCCCGGCACTCACAGAATACTTCACTTCCGTGTATCGGTGCATACCTCTTTCAGAATAAAAGCATGTCTCGAAACGCAACGCGTAAAGGCGAACAAATTTCATGTTGCTTAACACAAGTCTTAGTGCTATTTGGGTGAATTAAACCTTTCAGGTCTTAGGTAGGATATGAAGTAGTACTTTGTGTGGAATACTTGATATGGTCCTGAAAGTACAGCCTCCTCCACGTTACTAATTTGAAACCCACCTTTCCTGAGGAATTCCGATTTTGTCTGGTCCATGAATTCACGAGGAACTGCAGAGTAGTTGGACATGTTGTTTTGCTTCATGTTCTTGAACAAACATCGATCTGCAATCTTGTCTATCACCTCAGCATCAAGAGATTTCTCCAAGAACTGAGAGATTCTGGCCACAGAGTCCTTCAGGTCCTGCATCACACAGAAACACAGCTCGGCTCATATTCCTGGATGACTGTTTAATCTTTTAAAATTGTAAGATAAAAGGAAAAAAATATTTTGTAGTAGGTCTCACCATTATCAGCTCTTCATATGAGATGTAGAGTATGTGCTCCTTATTTTCAGCCTTCAGCCAGGCCTTTACATGGTCAAACCAGGAGCCAAATATAACTGGAAGGATAATGAAGTATTCCTTGTAAAATCTAATACAAAGGTACATTTCTTCCCATTTAAAATGTTATGTTCTTTGGACACCATCTATCTTAAATGGTGTTACTTAGTATGAAATACATTTGAAGGTTAATGGAATGTACTGTACTGTATTATACACAAACACTGCGTACTGTAGGTATGACAATGAGACCAACCTTGTCCATCGAGGAACTTCTGGAGGAACTCGCTCTGGTGGCCGGGGTTGACCAAGTGGGAAGCTATCCCATAATAGTGAAAGGCAGATGTAAATACATCTTTGGGGTTCCTCATGACATAGATAACCTGAAACAATGTTGAAACAATTCTTTATTCATTTTGCTATTTCTGTTAAGATGAAAATGTGCTACAGTAAAAAGAAGAATCAAAATGAAACCTATTTACCCTTGGTTTAGCTTCAAAGAATGATGGAGGCATCATGCTGTAGTGAAAATGTGTAGTTAATAATCGTGGAGATGGCCGATCCTCGAGATTGAGCTCAGAGGCCCGAGTCTTCCCCAGCCAGGGAACACGGTCCCAGTTATACAGACTCTCAACAGAGGCTGGATCTCCTCCACTCATGATCAGAGGTACAATCTCCTGCATCCAAGTCGTACCTGGAGGAAGGACAGCAGAAGTTAAGTTTACCGAAATATGTAGTTCGACATAAAAAAGGATCCCATAATTCCTCACTTGAGGATCAGTTAACAGCATCTGAAACCAATTAGAGGTCGACAGCCTTTCTTGCCTTAAGTGGTTAGAAACCTTTGATGAGTAGTGTGGAGGTGGTGTGGCAGTGTTAACCTTTATAGTCAGTGAAGAGTAACTTAACATATTTCTTTAATCATTTTAGAGGTATGTGACTTGACCTAATCTCCACTACAACTACATATCAGAGGTACAGTACCGGTCAGAAGTTTGGACACAGACTCATCTTAGGCTTTTGAAGACATCAAAACTGAATTAACACAAATAGAATTGTAAACAGAAAAGTGAAGTAAAAGTAAACTCAGTTTTAATTTTTAGATTTCTCAAAGTAGCCATATTTGTCTTCATGACGGCTTTGCACACTATTGTCATTACCAGAACCAGATCTGGGTCATCACCTGGAAGGGTTTTCATTTAGGACATGAGTTTAGTCAAATGTTAATTGGTGGAATTCATTGTATCCTTAGGTTACACAGGTGCTTTTAATGAGTTTTTTTTCTTGTTCCAACAAAATGCAAAAACAAAATTAAAGCACTGCAAGTACATGCCATATTAACAGGTAGCAAAAGGCCTAAACCTTAAAACCACAATGGCCAATCAGAAGCCTTAAAGACATGTATTGTTGGTTCCAGCAGGCTACCAGTAATGATGTATAAAGAAAGAGGAGTCATAAGCCCAATGGGCAAAACTGGCACCAACACTATTTTGACAATGCCCACCATTTCATCCATCCATCCATCCATTATCTATACACCGCTTAATCCTCACTAGGGTCGCGGGGGGGGGCTGGAGCCTATCCCAGCTGACTCGGACGAAGGCAGGGGACACCCTAGACAGGTCGCCAGTCTGTCGCAGGGCTACATACAAAGACAAACAAGCACTCTCACATTCACACCTACGGGCAATTTAGAGTAATCAATTAACCTCAGCATATTTTTGGACTGTGGGAGGAAGCCGGAGTACCCGGAGAAAACCCACGCATGCACAGGGAGAACATGCAAACTCCATGCAGAAAGATCCCGGGAAAGCCGGGACGCGAACCAAGGATCTTCTTGCTGCAAGGCGAAAGTGCTAACCACTACGCCACTGTGCAGCCCCCCACCATTTCATTTCATTTCATTTCATTTCATTTATTCATTTATTTTTAAAATGGGACAATTCGTATTGATGTACATTTTCATGTAAATACGATAGATTGTAGCCATACGGCTAATTTCCGTCTCAAGTCCCATTGGCAGATCAAAATTAGAGAACATCATAAGACCATAACTGAACAAAACATATATATATAAAAAAAAAACAAAAAAAAAAACAAAACAATAACACTTAGTGGACATAACAGACAAAAGCTGAGATATCGAGGCAGCTACCAACCACTGATTAACATTTACACATGATTATATTGCAAATAGCTCTTCGTTGCTATTGCACATATCCCTCTACATTATTGCACATTGTCATACTACACTTATCCCTCTGTCACTATAACATAAGGGTCTGCTATACATATCCCTCTGACACTGTTACATTTAATTGTATTGCACATTTCCCATTCCCACTATTGCACATAATAATATTGCACATTTCTCTTAGTCACTATTGCACATATCCCCATCTACATAACATATAATTACCCTATACATGTCCCATCTAACACTATTGCACATATCCCATTATCACCATCGCTCATAATCCTTAAGCACTATTACACATGGCTATATTGCACAAAGCCCACGTCTACACATTTAAAACAAATTACACAGAGTCTTCAGGGACGAGCCCAATCAATGGCGAACAAATTTACATAGTATTATGATCACAGATCTGATTTTCCAATAGCCATGCTTTGAGATGTTTAGTAAATGAGGTGAGGTGTGGTTGTTCACGAATGGCACTTGGTATAGTATTCCAGGTTTGTGATGCACAAAAAGAGAAAATTGACTGCCCAAAAGCACTTTTCCTGAAAGGTACAACACAATTACCTCTAGGGCCTGCTCTGGTTGATCTGCTGGAATTTTTCTTTACAAATTCTTGTAGCGGAGGGGGAGCTTGGCCATGAAAAATTTTGTAAAGCAGAACAGAATCAGCATATTTTATAATGTTATCCAAGTTTAATTGCTCGTATTTCTTAAGAATATGACAATAATGATACATTTTTGTTTTTTTATTTAGAACCTTTAAGGCTTGTTTGTAAACTGTTACGATAGGTTTTATGGTTGTTTTGCAGGCCATTGCCCAATTCGTTATACAGTACAACATGTGGGGCATAAACTGTTACAAGGTTCAGTGGGAGCTCAGATGCAGGAAATGAACAGACGGGGTTAGCATGCAACTCTGATTTATTAACAGCGTTCTCTGGGACAACAAACGGAAATCAGGATTAACACTGGGAATGGAAATAGAGAGCACTAGGCTCTGAATCTTACAGCGGCACCTTGGGGCCGGGCGGAACTGTAACAGGACCAAAATAATCACTAACTCGCGGTAGGTAACACCTAGGCGGGAAAAGTCAATCTCAAGAATACTAAACTAACACAAGGCTATCTTTACAAGGATAGCGAGAGGTAACTACAACAGAAGCCTTTACAACTATGGTGCTTCTTTAACTTGAGCTATAACTACACTTGGACAACCAACTCACGACGTAAACTGGGAATGCTCAGAACTGGATCCCAGCGGTGACAGCCAGGGTTTGGAGCAGCAACCGGTGAGTGGAGAAGGACACCAGAAAGAGGGAGTCGGCTCAGGTGAGTGTTTCCTTTTGCTCGGAGGGTCCAGGGTCCAGTGTTGACGGCACAAACGGCAGGAGCGGGTGGGTCCAGAAGGAACATGTCTTTTCTTTTACAATCTGGCACTGAGAGCTGGGTCGTGTCTGGTTATATAGTGGACTAGATCAAGCTTGATTGGTTGCCCTCTACCTGTTAATGAGCTGGCTGATTATGGCCGATGGGGAACACCTGTTGCCTCCTCTGCCCTGCTGGGCTGCCCTCAAAGGAAAGAGGAAGGAGAGGGGAGGGCACTAACTAGGCCTGGCAGCAGCCAGCCTGACAGTACCCCCCCCTCTACGGGCACCTCCTGGTGCCCGAACAGAATGATCCCGGGAGGAGGAGGGGGATGGACAGGGAGGGACAGAAACAAAAGTCCAAGAAGAGACGGGTGGGCGGAGGGGATGTGGACAGAGGGACAAAAAAAAAAACAAAAAAAAAAACAAGTGTCCAGAACAGTCTGGGGCGGCACTAAGCCACGCAAACACAAACAAGTCCAAATCAGACCAGAGATCAGTTCAAAAGGCTGGTTGAACACAAAGCAAAATACTCCTAGGGCGGCCCGGGTGCTGGACGGGCAGACGAGGCCGTTCCGGAGGACGGCCCGGGTTCCACTCTGGAGGCCGGCGACGGAGGCGACAGCACCACTCTGGAGGCCGGCGACGGAGGCGACGGCACCACTCTGGAGGCTGGCGACGGAGGAGGCGAAACCACTCTGGAGGCCGGCGACGGAGGAGGCGGAACCCCTCGGGAGGCCAGCGGTGGCGAAGGAGGCGGAACCCCTCGGGAGGCCGGCGGCGGCGAAGGAGGCGGAACCCCTTGGGAGGCTGGCGGCGGCGGACGAGACGAGGACCCTTGGGAGGCCGGCGGCGGCGGACGAGACGAGGACCCTCGGGAGGCCGGCGGCGGCGGACGAGACGAGGACCCTTGGGAGGCCGGCGGCGGCGGACGAGACAAGGACCCTTGGGAGGCCAGGCTGGAGGCCGGCCTGGGAACCGGATCAGGTGAAGGCGGGACCCCTCTGGAGGCCGGGCTGGAGACCGGCCTGGGAACCGGATCAGGTGAAGGCGGGACCCCTCTGGAGGCCGGGCTGGGGACAGACGAAGGCGGGACCCCTCTGGAGGCCCAGGAGCAGGGGTTTTGTCCGCTGACACAGTCACAGTCTTTTGGCTGGGAGGTTGGTCAGCAGACTGAGGCTGAACAGTCACTGGGCCTGGGATGCTGTCAGCTGACATGGGCCCGACAGTCTCTGGGCCAGGGAGGCTGACCGCTGACCCGGGCTCAACAGTCTCTCGGCCAGGGGATTCGTCAGCTGACCCAGGCTCTACAGTCTCTCGGCCAGGGCATTGGTCAGCTGACCCAGGCTCTACAGTCTCTCGGCCAGGGGATTGATCAGCTGACCCAGGCTCTACAGTCTCTCGGCCAGGGGGTTGGTCAGCTGACCCAGGCTCAATAGTCTTTCGGCCAGGGAGTTGGTCAGCTGACCCAGGCGCTACTCGCTCTCGGCCAAGGGATTGGTCAGCTGACCCAGGCGCTACTGTCTCTCGGCCAGGTGATTGGTCAGCTGACCCAGGCTCTACAGTCTCTCGGCCAGGGGGTTGGTCAGCTGAATCAGGCTGGTTCGAGGCGGCGTCGACCCCCTCAGAGACGGGTGAGGCGGCGGCGTCGACCCCCTCGGGGACGGGTGAGGCTGCGGCGTCGACCCCCTCGGAGACGGGTGAGGCGGCGGCGTCGACCCCCTCGGAGACTGGTGAGGCGGCGTCGACAGCGTCGACCCCCTCGGTGACGGGTGAGGCGGCGTCGACAGCGTCGACCCCCTCGGTGACGGGTGAGGCGGCGTCGACAGCGTCAACCCCCTCGGTGACAGGTGAGGCGGCATCGGCATCGTCGACCCCCACGGTGACGGGTGAGGCAGCGTCGTCGACCCCCTCAGAGACGGGTGAGGCAGCGTCGAGGACCCCCTCAGAGATGGTCAGGAGACGGGGCTCGGCAGCGGAACCTCGGTGGCTGCTGCGGAGCGGCGAGGTCTGGGTGCTGGGGAGCGGCGAGACCTCTGTGGCGTTCGGCGGCAGCGGGACCTCTGCGGCGCTCGGCGGCGGCGACGGCGGGACCTCTGCGGCGCTCGGCGGCGGCGAGGTCTGGGGTCTCCTGGAACCTCTCTTCCTTCTGGAAGACGTTCTGGAGGGTGGCTCGTAAGGGTGCTGGGGTCCAGGTTCAGGTGGGGAACTGATCTGGCTGGGGTGGAAATTGTCCAGTCCACGGGCTCTTTCGAGCAGGAAGGAGCACAGGTCGCTAGAGGAGATGGAGATGGGAGGTGACTGGGAGCTCTGGTGTCGGGGACCCCGCTTTCGACCGGGGCTGTGCTTAAAAGCGAGACGGGTCCCCTCGAAAGAAGACTTGCTGCACAAATCGTCCAGGGGGCCAGGGGCAACGGAATAGGAGGGGTAATCGGGTAGTGGTGTAAGATCATGATCACTCCCCAACTGAAGGTTCAGAACACCTATTCTAACACTCCTTGGGGTGGATTCGGAGTTGGCGGGGAAACTAGTGGGCTGGGGGCTAGCAGGTTGAGTGCCGGTTGGATACGTGGCTGAAGCAGGAAGGGTAACATATCGCAAGGGTGAGTTCAAGAATTTTAGGATATGGGCTGGTAGGTGGCCCATTAACCAGGGCATCTGGGAGGCTGCCCTGCGACCCCGAGACACAGTCCTATCTCAGTGCTCCCTATCCTGAGCCTTCTCCCACTCACACCACAACTCAAACAGGTGGTCATAATATAAAAGGTTTTCCTCACAAGAGAAAAAAATGTCCAGGGGATTCGGTGAGGGGGCAGAGCCAGCCTTTGAGCCTGCTGGGCTCAATTTGGGCTGCCTCCAACTGTTACATTATCCTGCTGAGCTCACGTCTTGGCCGGATCGTACTGTTACGAGGTTCAGTGGGAGCTCAGGTGCAGGAAATGAACAGACGGGGTTAGCATGCAACTCTGATTTATTAACAGCGTTCTCTGGGACAACAAATGGAAATCAGGATTAACACTGGGAATGGAAATAGAGAGCACTAGGCTCTGAATCTTACAGCGGCACCTTGGGGCCGGGCAGAACTGTAACGGGACCAAAATAATCACTAACTCGCGGTAGGTAACACCTAGGCGAGAAAAGTCAATCTCAAGAATACTAAACTAACACGAGGCTATCTTTACAAGGATAGCGAGAGGTAACTACAACAGAAGTCTTTACAACTATGGTGCTTCTTTAACTTGAGCTATAACTACACTTGGACAACCAACTCACGACGTAAACTGGGAATGCTCAGAACTGGATCCCAGCGGTGACAGCCAGGGTTTGGAGCAGCAACCGGTGAGTGGGGAAGGACACCAGAAAGAGGGAGTCGGCTCAGGTGAGTGTTTCCTTTTGCTCGGAGGGTCCAGGGTCCAGTGCTGACGGCACAAACGGCAGGAGCAGGTGGGTCCAGAAGGAACATGTCTTTTCTTTTACGATCTGGCACTGAGAGCTGGGTCGTGTCTGGTTATATAGTGGACTAGATCAAGCTTGATCGGTTGCCCTCTACCTGTTAATGAGCTGGCTGATTATGGCCGATGGGGAACACCTGTTGCCTCCTCTGCCCTGCTGGGCTGCCCTCAAAGGAAAGAGGAAGGAGAGGGGAGGGCACTAACTAGGCCTGGTAGCAGCCAGCCTGACATAATCATTGCATCAAAATATAGTTTAGCTGATTCCAAAGATAAATTGCTCCGAATAAATCTAAAATTGGACAGGTTGAATTTCATCCTTTTAGTAATCTTCCTCACCTGTTGTTTAAAACAAAATTGTGAATCTAAAATAATTCCTAAGTATTTAAATTCTTGGACAACTTCAATTGTTTGGCCTTTTACATAGATATTTGGATCGATTTCTCCAGTTATCTTTTTGGAAAAGTACATACACGCAGTATTAGAGCCGTTAAGATGTAATTGAGAGCTATCAAGCCATTTAAAGACTTTACTCATAGCAACTGTCAGCTCTTGGGCAGCTTGCTTTTTATCTTTTGCATCAACAAACAACACTGTATCATCAGCATACATTTGACAGACCACATTTGGTGGACAACAACTTGGTAGATCATTTATAAATAAACTGAAAAGCATTGGCCCCAGCACCGACCCTTGTGGTACTCCAAGATGGTTATCACGGTGTAATGATTTTATATTCTGTACTCTAACACACTGAGTCCTTGAAGAAATATAGGAGTTAATCCAGTTCAGGACATTCACTGAAAAATTAAAATAGGATAGTTTGGCCAACAAAACGTACCAAATCACCTTAGGTAATCTTAGCTGGTAATGGTGAACACTCTCACAAGCTCAAACTCTGATTTTTCTTGTCTTCATGCCCACCATGCAATTAGAATTGCAGAATATCTCCATCCTGGACAAAGTTTTCCAAAAGCCCAGTTTTCAGAGACCTAAAACTGTGTTTGCAGGTGGACACAAGGACAAAATGCGCAGAAAAATCTGTATTTTGATAATACTTAATGCATTTGAAATGATCTACTCGGCTGTGCCAAGGTAGTAGCAAATATTCTGTTCAGCTACTGTAGTAATGCTTATTATGGCGAGAACTGTCCAGTTTAAACAGCACACCATTACTTTTAGTCATGAAGGTCATTCAGTCTGAAGAATATTTCAAGAACTGTTTCAGTCAAACTAATGACGACTGCCTCTGCTGCAGAGAAAGAAATGACCAGTTAACAGCACCTTAGATTACAGCCAATATCAGATGCTTTCCAGAATTTATGTAGAAGGCTCATCTCAACATCAAGTATTGAGGAGCCATGAATCTGCAAAGGTGTTATCAAAGCAAGAGATTTCGACTTCAAAGAATTTCAAAGACATACAAATTTTGACACACAATGTGTCCTTAAGACTATAATCATTAGTCAGTCCTTGGTCTCTTGATTCTTCTGTTTTCCAGTCGTAGACCACAGAATGTAAGTTCTTTAGTTGTGTTCATGCTTGTGCAATGATTTTTGTGACAGCTGTCAGTCTACCTTTTACCATTTTTAAGTTAGACTGAATCTTTACATCTTGTATCCTATTATTCCCACCCCCTTCATCCCCACTCTCACCCAACTGATCGAGGCAGATGGTTGCCTTCCCTGAGCCTGGTTCTGTCAGGGTTTTTTTTAATTTTTCTTCCCGTTAAGGGATTTTTATTTTGGGTTCTTTCCCACCATCACCGACTGCTTGCTCACAGGAAATCCAAAGGCAACTTTGGATTATTCTGTTCCTTGTTTAAAATATGGAAACTCCTATGAGATGACATATGTTGTGAACTGCTGCTATATAGAAATTGAATTGAATCTGTAAATACATGACCTATTACCAACATGGTACTATCTCCCTGTTGCATGGCATATTAATACTCAACAAAAATTAGAAGGAAACCAAAAAACACCCATGTGGGCTCCAACACATAGCTTGATGTTTGCAGTTTCGTTCTATACTCAAGAAAAAACTCACATTAAAGACAAAAGCTTCAATGAGTAGGTGTAGTACTGTAAATACAAATGTGCTTTTTGCTAGACTATAGTCACGTGTTTTAAATCATTGAACAAATGTGGCAAGCACCCTACAGTTGCGATAACTGTAGTGGAATAAAAAAAAACCACAATATTTCTCTGAATTGCCATAGAGTACAATTAGAATTAGAAAGTGGCAGGAGATGCAAGTAATAAAGTTCCAGGACATCAAAATTCTGCTTCATTCATCAAGTACTGAAGTAAATAGAAAGACATTGATTAGTAAATATATTGAATATTTGAAAAACACAAGTGAGCTTTTGCAGCATCAAAAACCTTTCTGAAAGGCAAAACTACTGTCAAAATTAATACAAGTTACAAGAGGCTGGAGGAAGCTGAGAAAAAAGGGTGAGTCCTTTCCCAGATCATGGGTTTAAACATGTACCTGAGCAAGTAGAAAATCAGTTGTTTTGAAATCGCTAGAGATAGAAACATAATACATTCACGCCACTAATTATAATTCATAGCTCTCCCCTGTATTATATTACATTGACTGCTTTAAATACTAAAATGTTTTGTATTGCATACTTATTTGTGCTCATAGTTGTGTGATAATTGTCAAGTTATGTCATACATAGTGTTCGAAATGCAAAGAAGAAGTCCTATAGCCTTGTTTAAGGACAGTCATAATAAGTCCTATTATGATCAGAGTTAAGATAGTTCAAAATAAAGAATTCATGCTTACCTGACTTTGGATATGTTGTAATGAGGATGTCATCTGGCCGAAAGGAGAACTCCTCAAAGTATTTCAGACTCTGTGGAGTGTGCAGATGTGCTGGTACATATATTCCCTTGTAAACTGTGTATAACTCTGCCTCAGTCATTGTTCAGAATAGAAAGGAAAAGTCTTCCAGAACTGGAAATGAGACAGGCACAGGTATCCGTGGACCTTGTTGAAGCATTTATACACTCACACATCTCGACTGTAACAAAACTGGTTTAAACTGAGATACAGTCTTGGGCGGGACAAGACAAGTTAACCTATGGCTCACAGCCCAGTTCACACACACTCACAAGGTAAAGTGTTTTACAGATAAGACAAAAGAACACAGAAACATGAGGAGTGATGAGATTTTATTTTTTTTTTTGTAGGTAACGCCAAATCACAAGTTATCTCAGGAAAATGTATATAGTAAGGTCATAATCTCACTATCTTACAGAGGGAGTCACAACAACTCCACCCTTCTAAAAGCACTATGCAGCAGTAGGGAGAAAAAAACTGGTAGAACCAGATTCAGTGGGACAGGAATGTGCCTTAACCCTCTTGTGGTGTTCATGTTTTTGTTACACAGCCAGTGTTCACGGGTCTGGTGGACTCGTTGCATTTTGGGGTTTTCAGTTCAACGCAATCAAATAATTTTATGTTAAAATACTCAATAGATGCTTTCCTCAGTCCAAATACAAGCAATATAAACAACGTAAATGGTAAATATTTGCTCTTCACCTTTGTTAGATCACATTTATGAATTAAAGTGCTACTCGTTTTTTGTTTGTTTCATTGATAAAATGTAATAAAAAAAAAGGAAATCAATTCTAATCACAGTGAGAGTAGAAAAATTAAACACATTTACAAATGAAGGAAGGTTTTTCATAACTAATGACTTTTGTTTTTTTGAACTTCATTAGAAATTTAACCCATTCAGGTCAATTTATGCAACACAAGCTTGACACGTACAGTAACCATGTCAGTCAAGACAACACATCAGCCCCATTGAACACATTGTCTTTTCATGCCAGCCTATATGTGTGGGGCAGAGTTATACTGTGTGTGTGCTGCATATGTACTTCTTGTACTTGATGCAAGTGGCATCACAGACAGCCCAGATCTTTATACCATATTTTGCAGATTTAGGTGGTATATACTGTCTGAAGGGGGAAGCGGCCCCAAAATGGCATCAGCTGCTCATCATAGTGACATTAGGCCCAGGGTTGTAAAACAGTGGGAGGCGGTGCACCCACTTGTCCCACACTGTCCTGATGGCAGCTAGCTTGTCTCTGCTATCAAAGTGGTCTGTCGTCTTGGCTATCAAACCGGAAGATCCTGGAAATTATGTGGAAGTTTTCCAGAGACACTGTTGCACAGAAAAGTTCTCTGCCAGTTTCTGCATCCCAGAGGGATTCTGTGGATTCTCCTTTAGACCTGAGAACTCCAGCAAGGATAGGAACCCCAAAATAAACATGTAAATGGGTTTGGTCTATCTCCCTCCACCTCTCTCCAAAAACAAGTCTTCCTTCTAAATTAGTGCAATCCAGAATAATTTTCTGGATGGAATCCATGATGAAAAGCTCAAAAGAAGACTTGATATTCTCCACGTGAGTAACTGCCATACGTGTTGGCCCTGGTTACATCCTTATCACCTTGGCAGCCATGCGGAGTGGCCCATTTCTTGGGCAAGAAGACCATTCAATTTTATCATTTACTGACATCCATATTTCTTCACTTGCTAGCTGCTGATGGGCTTGTTCTGGTCCTGGGACTGGCTGGTCCTGGACTGGCTGCTGATGGACTGGTCCTGTGGCTCATCTTTGTTTTGGAGCTAGCTGATGCTCAATCTCATTCTCTTCTTCAAAGTCACTGTCAGACCCTGATTTTTCAGAAATGTGATCCTCAGATTCTGAAATCTCTTCCTCTACGTCATTATCAAATGCTTCCCTCTCTTCCAAAATCAGTTGCAAGGCCCTCTGAGCAGAGAATCTTTTGGCCATCTTGATCAGTTGTAATAAGGAATCACACTGGCAAAGCTATATTTATTGTGTCCCGGCCCCAGTTTGCAGCTGGGACAGAGTATGAGGAAATAAAAATTTGTTCCCGAAAGAGAGAGGGTGTTGGTGCTTGAATTTTACAACAATGCTGCAACCCTTCGCGGGAACAGCAGGAGGGACAATTCCAATATTGTCACACAAACACACACATGCGCACGCACACACACACACCTACACATCTACACGCACGCACGCACGCACACACACAGACAGACAGACAGACAGACAGACAGACAGACAGACAGACAGACAGACAGACAGATAGACAGACAGACAGACAGACAGACAGACAGACAGACAGACAGACAGACACACACACACACACACACACACACACACACAGAGTGAGAGAGAGGCCCAGAAAGGAGGAGGACAGAGTGAAGGTACACAGAACCTAAAATTTACACACTTTCATTGGCTCTGGGTCCAGTGGACCCGAACATATAAATGTGTCCGGGGGGTGTACGGTGTGCAGTCATTGAAAATGTGTTGTGATATATGTTCTTCACAGGAAATGAGCCAAGGCCAATGAGTCTGAGTTTGAAATAAAAAATTATTGTATTACTTTTCTTTGATACAAAAATGAAAACGGGTCCCACAGACCCGAACACCGTACAAGGGTTAATCAGTTAAAGGTCAACCAGAAAGAAAAAAACAGTCAACACTAAGTAGGTCCATATTGTATCTGCAGAGAAGTACAGGAAGAGAGAGGACGGAGATGGCAGAACTACGGGAGAGAGAAAACACAAAGTTAATTTTAAATGCATGGGCAGTCAAAGAGAGGAGAGTAGGGGAGATTGGTGTGTCATAAAGGTGGGGATATACTTCCCACCTACGCAAGGGTCCGCCAAGTTTCCATGGACGTCAAGCCCAAACTTTCTGACCATGCAGAAGCTACACTACAATGGCAGTAGAGTGCAGAACATGGAGATGCAATCTAATGTACATGTATACAACCAAGTCCTCCAAGCAGACTGGAGAGTAACAACACCAATCAGTTGTAGTGTCTGTAGCTGTCTGTATGCACATCCCCAAGAGTATAATTAAGGCTTAACAGGTCCTCCAGTAGTGAGAGGCCTCTTGCAGCATAACTACAGATGGTCCAGATACAGCAGATCAGGTGACAAAAAGCACCTCAAAACAGTTTGCTTTTAAGTATTCTTGTTTCTAGGGTAGCGACTGATGATGAAATAGCACATCGATTTTCTACAGTCATGTCCTAATGTTAACCCTTCATTCCATTACCCATTTGTTATTTATGGATCATGATACCTTTTGTTGTCTACCAGACTCCTTTATTCAATCACCTCTTGTTCTTTTTCTCTTACCCTCTCTCACTGATTAGCAGCTATATGCATACCAACCACTATTCACTTTGGTATTTACATACAGCCCCTCCCTACCCTCTGACCATCACTTTAAAATGTGTACTCTGCAAATGTTTGGGGTTGGCTTACCTTTGCAGACTGTGTTGGTAAACCCACCGCATAACAGAATACTAGTACACAACTCATTACAGCAAACTTCAGAGGACACAGAGTGAGTTTCCTTCAATACAGTTAAATGGCTTATATCTTTTCTTAAGCACTTTTCCTTGACCTGAAGAGAAAACATCACAAGTCATAGATGTGAAGGAGATTCATGCAGACTGAAGTAAATACAAACATCTTGGTAAGAGAATCCAACAGCACTCATACTAAGACATGTAATCATACACCAGTGATTCAGGTCTGCCACAGAGGGAGCATTGCTTTGAATGTTGCTGCTGACTGTAGGTTGGCATTATCTCCTTCCTTTCATCAAGGATAAAACAATGCTAAAGCCAAGTCTTGTCTTTTATTTGCCACATGGAGCATTATTTGGCACTACAATTTAACCCTGCCAATTTAGATATTGAGGTTTATATTATTAAAGTGTTAATGGTGTGATTTTACCTGAGTAATAACAAATTAGGGATTAAAACCCTACAAAAATGATATAAAATACTCCTTTACCTGACTGCAACATATACAGTTGCAAGAAAAAGTATGTGAATCATTTGGGATTACTTGGATTTCTGCATAAATGGATGCTAATCTTCATCTGAGTCACAACAATAGACAAACACAGTCTGCTTTAACTAATACCATACATAAAATTATGTTTTCATGTTTTTTATGGAATACAACATGTAAACATTCACAGTGCAGAATGGAAAAAGTATGTGAACCCCTGGGCTAATGACTTCTCCAAGAGCTAATTGCAGCCAGGAGTCAGCCAACCTGGAGTCCAATCAATTTGATGAGATTGAAGGTGTTGGTTAAAGCTACTCTGCCCTATAAAAAAAAAAAAAAAAAAACACACACACCAGTTCCGAGTGTTACGGTTTCCAAGAGGCTCAGGCGCAGGAAATGAGATGACAGACAGGAGTATAAAGAATCAAGAATTTTACAGATGTTAACAGAATAGGACTACAAAACCCAACTGGAAGACTACAACCGGAAATGCCAAATAAAACTAGATCCTACAGACACAGGCTGACTCAGGAAGACCACTAGCAGGCGGGTGGAATAATTACATTAAGTAGAATACGCTAGCTCATGGAGGTTAAAACCCAGGCAAGAAAGATACAGAGAAATACATGAGTAATAAGAAACAAAGTTACGAATACTAACTTGTAAGCTATGCAAGAATACAACAACTAGTAGACTAAACTACAGGTTTGTGACAGGAGACGCCAGTGACAGTGAATGGTACAGGTGAGTGAATCCAAGTTGAGTTGCCAGCACAGGTGGAGGGAATATGGTTACAGGTGTTTGAGCCACGGAGTCGGAGGAACCAGGTGGAACGGAGCAGGAGCAGATGGAATCCAGATTGGAAGAGAACAAAGACAAAATTACCAAGAGTTCCAAAAGGTTTCAGCGGCTGGAAAGAACAGTGCAGAGAACTGACTACTGATAGAATCACAGGTCCAGCATGGAATGGTGAGTGGCGTCTGATTTTATTGCAGCAGGAGTGGCTCTTGATTGGATGCGTTCCACCTGCTCCTGCATCGGCTGATGCTGATTGCTGATCACAATCACCTGCCGCTGCAGCCTCTGTGCCAAGCACACCTAGGAGAAAAAGAAAGGGTGGGGGAAGGGGAGAGCACTATCTAGGCCTCAGCAGCAGGCCTGACACTGAGTTTGCTGTTCTCAAGAAGCATTGCCTTATGTGAACCATGCCTCGCACAAAAGAGCTCTCAGAAAACCTACGATTAAGAATTGTTGACTTGCATGAAGCTGGAAATGGTTACCAAAGTATCTCGAAAAGCCTTGATGTTCATGTGTCCATGGTAAGACAGACTGTCTGCAAATGGAGAAAGTTCAGCACTGTTGCTACTCTCCCTAGGCATAGTCATCCTGAAGATGACTGCAAGAGCACAGCATAGAATGCTCAGTGAGGTGAAGAAGAATCCTAGAATGTCAGCTAAGGACTTACAGAAATCTCTGCCACATGTTAACATTTTTGTCGACAAATCTACAATAAGTAAAGCATTAAACAAGAATGCAGTTCATGGGAGGACACCAGAGGAAGCCACTGCAGTCCCAAAAAAACAAACATTGTTTCCATGTTTGAAGTTTGGAAAAGAGCACCTGGATATTCCACAGCACTACTATCAAAATATTCTGTGGACAGATGAAACCAAAAATTTAGTTGTTTGGAAGGAGCATGCAATGTGTGGAGGGGAAAAAAAGGCACAGCACACCAGCATCAAAACTGTGAAATACGGGGAAGGGTGTATCATGGTTTGAGGAGGCTTTGCTGCCTTAGGGGCTGGACAAATTCCTGTCAGACAAAAATGAATTCCCAAGTTTATCAAGACATTTTGCAGGAAAACATAAGACCATCTGTCCGCCAACTGAAGCTCAACAGAGGATGGGTGATGCAACAGGACGAGCTAAACCATAGAAATAAATCAACAATAGATTGGCTTCAACAAAAGAAAATACACTTTCTGCAGTGCCTGGTCAGAGTCCTCACCTCAACCCGATTGAGATGCTGTGCCATGACCTCAAGAGAGCGATTCACACTTGACATCCCAAGAATATTGCTGAACTGAAACAGTTTTGTAAAGAGGAATGGTCCAGAATTACTCCTGACTGTTGTGCAGGTTTGATCTGCAACTACAGCAAACATTTGGTTGAGGTTCTTGCTACTAAAGGAGAGTCAACCAGTTATTAAATCCAAAGGCTCACATTTTTTCCACCCTGCTCTGTGAATGTTAACATGTTGTGTTCAGTAAAAATATTAAAACATCATTTTTGCACGGTATTATTTGAAGCAGACTGTGTTTGTCCATTGTTGTGAATTAGATGACAATCAGAATACATTTTATGATCAATTCATGCAGAAATCCAAGCAATCCCAAAGGGTTCACATACTTTTTCCCTTTGCAACTGTATAACAGCTGAGACCCTAATTACAGAACTTAATGTTACTAATATTAAGACCTTAGAGCATAACTATGGAGATTAATCTGACTCATTTCTTTTGGTTTTTGGAAGGACCCCAGCAGTTGAATTTTACACAAAAGGAAGTTGTTTGAGGGCTTCTTAAGGAAGATGCAAGGAAGGAAGAAAGACTACTACAGCAGTGAACCCTGCTAAAGATGCAAATATGACTAAATTCTTCTAGATCACTGTTTTGACATGAGGCCTTAAGCTTGGCTGTTTTTGTGAAAGTAAAAGGTTGACTGTCATTTCTTTCACATGACTGGAAAAAGTAAGATTGCAATGAATGAAGTTAGCTACATATTAGGTGCTTTTTGTCAACATGAGTAGCAATCCTTAGTGTCTCCTCATCTTCCCTGAAGAGATTATTAAGTGTGCCAATGCATAAAGTGTTACGACGCCGAGATTCAGATGCAGGGCAACAGAGAAGCGACAGACTTGTGCTTGGAGTAAAGACTTATTACAGAATACATAAAAACAACAGGATGTGACATACAAGAGATCACCAAAACAGGATGGTAAAATACTGAGTGCTAGAACAGAACAGGGCCCCTGGACCGGGGTCCTTGGGGTGGAAATTACCCACCCCAAGGACCGGTGGGTTTTTCTAACCAAATTCAATACACAAGAACAATGGATTAGCAAAACTGACTCAAACTTGGTACTACCAAGGCAGGAAAGCGGGGAAAAAAAGAACAGGTACAAGAATAAAACAACTACCAATAATTCAGTGCAAAGCAAAACTACCATGAACAGTGGGAACACAGAAAACTAACCAGGCATTCTAGGAACAGAACAGAACTTAACTTCCGAGGTTAAGAACTGGTGACAGGAGTATAGAGCGGGTGAGGTGACGTGTGGTCTGATGGTGATCGGAGTTTGGACAGGCGCTGCATGGGTTGGCGTCTTGGCTGGTGCTGTGGTGGTTGACTGAAGTCTGTGGTGATCCTTGGAGATCAAGGCAGGACAGGATGAGCAAGCAGGAATCCAAACTGGAACAGAGAGAGAACTAGTGCCCAGCACCCATCCGCATGCCACACACAACGCTCACCTAGGAGAGGGAGAGAGACGGGGCAAGGGAAGGAGGATCTGACACTACCTTGCAGCTGAGGTGGAGGGTGTGACAAAAGGACTGAATCTAGTAAAAACTATTCCTCTGGCTTATTCTCATAGATTCTTCTTCTGGTCTAATTTCTACTGCTTTGAGGAAATCTGTAAAAATTCTGTATCAAAAAGTGTAGCTTGATTGAGAATGGTGTGCTATGAATTTTGGTAGTGACTTGCTGTACATTTTTTTTTAAATGAAATTCTTTCAAAAAAAAATTTCTAAAAAACTAAGTTAAAAATTCACATTGTAATGAATGGAAAGTCGACCGGACAACTGCCAAAGCCCAGCCATCTTTGGAACCCTGTAGCTCTGGCATACTTCACAGTAGGACTATATTCAAAGTTTAAACAGGTCACAAGGCTTTGATTGCTATTTGTCTAGAACCATTTTTGATATCTTTTAAAGTTTTTACACAGTCACAGTCTAAGTTTTGTGATATTTTTTTTCAGAAAATTCAGATTTTTTGTTCAGACATACATTTTGACCAGAAAAGTTTTTATTAAAATGTGCAATTAAACTTGTCTCCTTCTCACAATTCCTACTCTACATGAACACTTTCTACATAAACATGTAGGCATTTTTGTCCTCTTTCACTCAGTGTGAGTCTCATTGCATCAGGACTTGTTTTTTCATAAGTCATCTCAATGTACAGTGTGCTGACCAAAGCTCTCACTGACTGAAGACATTGAAGCTATTAGAACTTCAGCTATATTCATACCAATTGTCATTTTAAGTTAGAAGGATTATTCTTTACAAAGTCTGTCTACTTAGCTGTATTTATTTATCTTGATTAATATGGAAGACGAGGATATATAGGCCTCCAGCCACTCGGTGGTGCCAATGCTTCCATATTCTCCCATATAAAGGCAAGTTTGCTGGTTTCTTTAATCTAACCACTTAGATAACTTAAAATTTGTCTGTTCAAAAGTAATATCTGTCCAAACAATATTTTTTTAAGTATAAAGTGCACGACAGTTGTGCCACGGTCATGATCAATGAAGAAAACACTAACGCCTGCTGCTGTGAGACACCTGATCAGCTTGGTCAAGAGTCAAACAAGAATCATCAAAAAGCTGCTATGTACATGTGTTTTACATCCTCATGTGCTCAGAGGATGCATACGGTCTGTTAAAGATGTGGTCACAAGCAGATCTGGAGGGAATATAGTTCTGAACACTGCACTTGATTGAAAAATACACATTAGAAACTACCAAGGAAGAGAAAATAGTAAAAAAATAAATAAAAAAAGAAGCTCTGCTCAGTTACAATAGTTAGAAATCAGCTTTAGGAGATGAAATAAATAATTTGGCACAGAGATATTATTTCAACAGTCATTCAAAATAAAATGCATTCCCTTTTCCATCTGACAACATGAAATAGGAAGAATTTCTCTGACAATGAACTGAGTCTCTTTGAGTCTTGCACAAAGCAAAACAGCTGAGGACATCACCTCAGGTATTCTGACTGAGGTTTACCTGCTTCCTGACATTTTATACAACAATCAGTCCATTGATGTCTGTAATGAAATAAATGAGAATTGGTATTTGAAATAAATATGATTGTCTTACATATAACAACATATAATTTAGGGTGGAAAATTAGAGCTGGTCCAAAAAGCTGACAAGATATTTCTTGTCAAAAAATGAAGAAACAGCAGCAGCATTGTGGTACCTCGGTTCTTCGAGCTTCACCTGAAGTTCTGCTGATGTCAACTGTTCAGCATGAACTCAGAAACTTCATTTTTTCTCTGTGTCTTGATACTGTTGCTCTTGTGAAACCATGTGGGATTTTGTGGATTCCAGGAAAGTCTCATTTTAAAAAAAAATGATAGAAAATTACAAAACCTACAGTTGAAATATCTGGTAATTAATTTTCTGTTGATGGACTTAATCAATAATAACAACAACAACAACAACAACAACAACAACAACAACAACAACAACAACAATAATAATAATAATAATAATAATAATAATAATAATAATAATAGTTGTTGTTGTTGTTGTTGTTGTTATTATTATTATTATTATTAATAATATATTATATATTAATAGTATATGAATTATTGTTATTATTGTTATGAGAACAAATTTGTGGGTCCTTCCTTAAGTTCCATCCTAAGCTCCTTCCTTGTGGCATCAGGCAGAAACTACAATGTTTTGGAAGATATTTGTGGCATTGTTGAGGGACAGGTGATTATTACTTTTTGGATGATGGGTGTCTGTATGTCTGTTCGCAACATTACTCAAAAACAGACTAACAGATCTGGATGAAATTTTCAGGGAAGGTCAGAAATGACATGGCACCAAATGGTTAGATTTTGGCAGTGATGCAGCTTATAGTCTGGATCCATGGATTTGTTAAAGATTTCTGTATCATTGTGAGATAACGGGAGTGCCGCCACTGTAACTATGACTACCAGTAAACACTACGTCAGCTGCCTGCTGACGATCACATGACTGCAATCCTACTAAAAATCGACCGTTGCAGAGTTATTGGGACTTGTCCGTCGGATATCATGCAAGGAACAATCAATTAAATTGTGGGGGTGTTTCTGAGTTAAATCAATTCCGCCACCCACTACATATTTAGGTCACACGATTCGGTATCCCTAAGTAATGTATACATGCACAACACAGGCATGTGCTCTGCGCAAGATCATTGTTAATTAAAGATTTTATCCGTCGGAAATGATACAAAGACTGAGCAGCCCTGACGGAGTACTGTGCTCTCTGAGTGCAAGTGTTCTATGGACTTGTAGATATTCCTTAAAGTATGATAAATAGAAAGCAGAATGTGACAACAAAATGGAGATACTAACTTTGAAATGGAATAAGGCAACGGTGACAGTTTCCAGAGATAAGAACTGTCTTTGGGACGACCATTGCCAATGAACGTGACTGGACTAAGATGCAACTCAATACCATTTTATAAAAGCAATTTTATTCACTTTTGTTCAATTAATAAATGACCATTTACAAATAACGTTTTATGGTGCAACAAAAGCAGTTAACCCCGTAAATGAACTTTTTATTGCTCTGTGTATTTGTTCAGACAATGTGAGTACAAATACAGCAATTGCATTTATTATAAAACAGACTGCTATACTATGTTTATATTGCAGGTTTCAACTGTCCATTCAATGTTTTCATACTAACAACAATGTATGTAAATAATGTATGGCACACTCATACTGTTGATATAAAAGTAAATAACAGCAATTGACCTCTCAACAGAACTAAAGTCTCTTGATATTAAAAATAAAAGTCCCTTTGGTTGGTTGGAAGAAAGCGACAAACATACGATTAAGTTTTTGTTGCTGTGATGTTTAAGTTCAGCAAAAAATGTCATCATGGACACAGATGACAGTGTTTACAGTGAGAAAACGTGCATTCATCATGGTTTTTCAGTACAGTCAGTGCAAATCTATTGACTGATGATACAAATACTCAGTACGCCCTTTACACAAACCCAATAACCACTTTCAGTAAATGGCAGGCAGCCAAAACTTCTTTGCAGGTTTTAGTATATTTTGGTATAATTTGGTGCATTTCATGAGATTTCTATTAATCCCATACAAACTTATATATTTGACATTTTTCAATTTCGTCTTTGTAAACCGGCATCAAAGTGTTTTGCTTCTGATGCTGTTAGCAGATTTTTCCAGTCTCTCAGCAATTCCTGAAAACAACATATCAGAGAGGATTTAGATTACAACTTGGGATGCAAATTTCATACTATTTATTTAAACAAGATGCAGCTACTTTGTCAATCATAAAATGCTCAATTAATAACACGAAGTGAGTACTGCACACACCATTTAATAAGATGATATATATACTTTCAATAGCGGATAGGATATTTGTCATTAAGTCAGGTTGCATGTGCCTCAGGCTGTAAGAGCACTGTCTGAGGAAACTACAGCACATTTCAATACATGATCTCTTGCAGGTAGCTGATAACGATCACAAAAGACTTTGTCACGGCGGCCTTTTTGCTAGCAAACCCACCCAATGCTGTCTGCTCACCAACAAAGAAATCCAAGTGACCGCCTCATCAAGTTTCCCCAGTGATAAACAGTAAAAGGCTCCAGCTGGTGGTGTAACCAGGTACTACAGCTAATATACATTTTCCGTAATGCATGACCTTCGTGTTCTGCCTTATCGGTTAATATATTTTCAGTGAGCTAATGAAAATTAATTAACTGCTAGTCATTAATGCCCTTAATTACAACTGTCCAATCCTTGCTTTACTTGATGGTTTTGCTTTCAAGAAATACAGCAAACAATTCTATGAATTGCATGAAGTGTTTTGTATAGTAGATTGTGCTAGGTTAATCATTCTTGGGAATTTGTTTTTTAAATACCAATACTGATGTTCAACTCATGGAAGAACTAACATCCCAGTAGCAGAGTGGTCACCCCCAACGCCTTGGAAATGTCATTTACTGAAACCTCACTTTCTGAGGAATTCAGATTTCTTGTTTCTGGTCCATGAATTCACGAGGAACTGCAGAGTCCGTTGAAATGTTGTTTTCGACTTCTATGTTCTTGAACATCCATATCGTGTCAGGCTAATCTATTCGCTAATCACCTCAGCGTCCCAGAGATTTCTCCAAGAACTGATGAGATTTTTGCCACAGAGTCACTTCAGGCTCCTGCATCACACACAGAACCCTCAGCTCAGGCTCATATTCATGGTGAACTGATATTAACTCATTAAAAATTGTCAAAGATCTAAAAGGAAAAAAATATTTTGTACTAGGTCTCACCATTATCAGCTCTTCATATGAGATGTAGAGTATGTGGTCCTTATTTTCAGCATTCAGCCAGCCCTTTACGTGGTCAAACCAGGAGCCAAACATAACTGGAAGGAAAATAAAGTATTCCTTGTAAAATCTAATACAAAGGTACATTTTTTCCCATTTAAAATGTTATGTTCTTTGGACACCATCTATCTTAAATGGTGTTACTTAGTGTGAAATACATTTGAAGGTTAATGGAACGTACTGTACTGTATTATACACAAATACTGCGTACTGTAGGTATGACAATGAGACCAACCTTGTCCATCGAGGAACTTGCAGAGGAATTCGCTCTGTGGGCCTGGTTTCACCAAGAAGGAGGTCATCCCATAATAGTGAAAGGAAGATGTAAACACATCTTTGGGGTTCCTCATGACATATATCACCTGCAATGATCATATGACATTCAGTAATCACTCATTAAACCAGTCTTCAGACATTCTAGTCTACTCTGTTTGAAATGTCAGTTCTTCTTGACATCTCTGTCTGATTGCATGACGTGTTGAGGCAGGCCTGTTTTTATAGTAGGCTCTTCCACTTTTCACAGTAGGCCAACCACAGTTGAAGCAAACAAGTTTAACAGTGATTTTACTGTCACAACCGCGGCTGCAGATGCCAGGTAGCCACAGTTTTCTCTCCCTCTGCTGTGTGTTTTGGTTTCCTTCCCTAATTGCTTGGGCACAGAGGCTGGCAGCAGGTGATCCATATCACTAATCAGTGAGAGCTCTGACAAGCAGGTGTGAGCAGTTAATCAACCACTTCAGCTCCTCCATATAAGCTGATGCCACTCATTATTTGGAGCTGGACCATTATTGTGCTCTCGTTAGTGCAGTGCACAGCTCAGTTCTGGCTTTTGGGGTTTTTTTGTAATCTTATTTTTGCTGTGTTCCAGACCTGCTCCTGCCTGCTTGTGTTTCCCTGGATTCCTGGTTCACTCTTCCTAAAAACCTCCTGCTATTCCTCGTGTGGTCTTCCCACGGATTTGGTTCCTCCATTCCTAAACTTTGGACGTCTGTCACCCGCTCGCTGCCTCTGTTGCCCAACCACTAACCCTGGTTTACAAGCCACCTTCGACAGCAAGGAGCCGCCAGCTTCCAGCTGCTGGAGTTCTGTCACGCCACCGCTGATCCAGTCACTGCCACCCACAGCTGCCACACCACCGCTGGCTCTCCACAACCACCTACCTATGCACCGGCCTAATTTGGTTACATCCATGCCAGCTAAGTCTTCCTTCTCGAGCAATACTAGACTTGGTAGTTCTATTGTGGCTTATGCATATTCCTCAGTCATAGTTGGTAGTTTATCACAATTTGTCTGTTCGTTCTTTCGATTAGAATATTCTTGCTGTGGTTTTCCATATGTAGGTCTGCTAGTTCTTAGGGTTCTCCTTAAATCTGTATTTCTAAATATTTCCTGTCTTACTGTTAATATATGTAGGTCTATATCTGAGTCAAGTTATATTCTGTTATACTTCTTGATTTATTCCTGCCTTGGTGTTACCAAATGTGGGTTTTTGCTAATATAACTTTCTGTCTTGTAATTAGTCCACCTCCCCGACTGGAAGAATCTAGCTGTCCTGAGTATCGAAGGATGCCTTCACATGTTCGACTAAGTTCCAGTTTCCGGTTGTGGTTTCTGTATCTTTTCTTGAATTGTTAAATAAAACCTTTTTAATTTGCTCCTTGGTCTAAAGTCTCATTTCCTGCATTTAAGCCTGCATCCACTGTAACAACTACTCTGTTTAATTACAACTACATGTGGTTTTACATGACTTGTAAAATTGGATTTTTTTTTTTTTTGTTACTCAGGCCTTGTCCACACGTAGCAGGGTTTTTGTAAAACCAAATATCCTGTCCCCTCCATCTAGAAAAAAACGTACGTACACACCACCTCGTTTTTAGAAAAAAACTTCATCCACACCTAACCGCATAAGTGCGTTTTTCAGCACATTCATAAGCATGCCGGACCTTTAGATGGCAGTAGTTCCCCAAATCCTAGCAAGGTGGTGGAGAATAACCGTCCTTAACGTCGTCCTTCGCCTGTCTTGTTGAATGTGGAGCAGTATCTGGGCTTGTAAAAACAAGCAAGTAAAAAGCGCCTGTACAAGAAACAGCGCCCAAAACCTTGTGAGAGCATCCATACTGTTACCGAATGTAAACACAGGTCGCATATGTGACGTAAGAACATATTTTGTCGCAGGCGGTGGCGTTTCGAAACGCAAAACCCCGGTTACTGATGTTCACATGCAGACGCATAAAACGGAGAATTCGCAAATCTTCACTTTAGTTGGAGTTTTTAAAAAGAATCGTTTTTGATGACGTAAATCTGCGTTTTTGTGTGGATGACAGGCCGAATCGTAGAAAAATATCTTCGTTTTGTGAGATACCCGGCTACGTGTGGGCAAGGCCTCAGACTGCAGTTCAAGCTCTAGTTATGCAACAACATAGGTGTGTTTGAGTCAGTGAGCTTATTGTGCCATACATTACTTTCAGGTTTTTTTTCATATATATTGTATGAGATGTGATCAAAAAGTTCTGACACTGCCTATAAAAATCAAAACCCATAGCTCAATAAAATTTGGTTGTAATCTACTTCATGATAGTCCCTTGTGCATCAATCCAGCTCTCCAGTGCTATGGCTACGTTTGGGAGTACCATTATGTCAGTGCTTCAATCACTATGACAATATGCACTCAGTCTCCTAAAATGTGTCATAAACAACAATACTTCAACTTGAAATTAATTTTGAGGAAGAGAAAGTCTCAGGGAGCCCAATACAGCATGCAGGGTAGGTCACTGTACTGTGACTAGGCACATTGAGCAACTGAAGCTACTGCATGACATGGCATCACAGTTCAGGTTGTTTGCATCCAAAGTTCTCCCTCAGACGCCACAGACACTACAGTAGGACTCAGAGTTGAGAGTCCTGTCATGTGGGCTGAACTCGCAGAGAATGATGGCATGTTTAAGCAAACATGCTCCAAATGTGCTCCGGACCTGACAATCCAGTCTCCAGTTCTGCAGACGGCTCTACCACTGTGGAAACTACTGTTTCTTCACTTGGTGGGAGCCACAGACCGAGGTCTCATCACCAGGGATGATTTTTGTCCTGCTGACGACTGGATCGTCTAGGCAGCTGAGTGACACAGAATGGGATTGTTGCTCTCTAATTCAGTGTGAGGATTGTGGCAAAATTGCAAATGTGTACCTTTAAAGTAGTCACATAAAATGTGAAAAACAGATACCAAAGTTTATAGCAGGATGTCAAGTGGTATCCTGACTCATGAAAGTTACTGCTCAGATATGTTGGACCAAGGTTACTGTCTCCCTATACGCATGCGCAACACAAACACTCTTGGAACTTTTTGATCATATCTTCTATTGAAGGAAACATAACAGTCATCCTAAATGCCTTAATTATCTGTGACACTATGTAATACGACTACAATGTAGCAGATTTACCTTTGGCTTTACTTTAAAAAAAGATGGAGGCATCATATTGTTGTGGAAGTGTGTTGCAAACATGCGTGGAGATGGCCTCTCTTCAAGGTTAAGGATGCAGGCTCGCTGCTCCTCCAGCCAGGGAACACGGTCCCAGTTAGGAAGAGTCTCAACAGAGGCTGGATCGCCTCCACTCATAATCAGAGGGACGATCTCCTGCATCCAAGTTGTACCTACACAGAGGAAACAAGCTTGTCTGAAATGTTTAGCTACAGTAGCAACTTATGCATGTTTTCTATTCATCTGTCTTTTCATTTATCTCTTAGGTTTATCCCTCCTAAATGGAAAATGCTGTCAATGTACAATAACCTCTATGCCACTTGAATTGTACGCTTTATGGAAAATATACAGCTGAAAAGAAACCACACAATAAATTGGATGTTGCAGTTCTTTTTTGTGTGGTTCACATCCAGTTTGAGGTTGCATTACTTCCCATTTTCTATCACTCTTTCGAAAAAATTGCTAACACTACATGTGATAAAAATGTACAGCCCACTCTCAGTGTCCACTGCAGTGAATATAGTTTCTCTTTTCACGTCAATGCCTTCAAGACAAAACATGAAACACTCATTATCAGACTGGACTTTCACAAACTGAGCTGCATCATTTCTGATCTATTGGATTCTCGGTTAGAGGATAGGACTTGTGATTTCTCTCACTGCCACTAAATCGCCTGAAAAGACCCATACCAGCAACGAATGTATACCAAAGTGAACCGGAAAAGTTCCGAGGACCGACCGAGACTTTTCGGAAGAGACTGAATGGGTCTTATAAGGCTAACAGTAGAGCACTCGTTTGTTAGCTTACTTCACCTGATGTGTGCTAAAACAGTATGTAGCCAATACTACTCACAGTTCATATGTACAACAAGATACGGAACTGGACAAAAGAAAACTCACACTATTAAGTCGTAGAAGTTACTAAAAGTTGTTTTTAAGGTCTCGAACAGGAGTACGTGAAGCTAACAGCGCTGTTTGTTTAGGTGCATAAATTAGCCGATAACTCACCTGACTTTGGATACGTTACAATGAGGATATCATCTGGACGGAAGGTGAACTCTTCGTAGTACTGCAGGCTCTGAGGAGGATGCACACATGTCGGCACATAAACGCCCTTATACAGCGTGTATAGGTCTGCTTCAGTCATGGTTCAGAGCAACTACTGTCTGTCTGTCTATCTGTCTGTCTGGAGGAGCTCAAACTGCTGGACTCCACTGTACCTGGGTTCAGTATCAGACGGTCTTCCCGTTAGGTAAAGTTGGCAAGATATTCACAGATTCGGACTTCCGGCATCAATAACTCATGAGATATACGTTGTAAAAACATAAACAATGCCTCTTTCCCATCGTTGTAAGCTAGACAATGTGCTACAAGGCCAGTTTTATCAAAAGTCGCTGTCTTTCAAGCTGCAGAAATAACATTGATGTCTATGAGCAGCTGGCTGTGCAACGAGTGAACAGGGACCGTCTGCAAATAGCAAAACCGCTGCAACAGCGAAGAGAGACACTACACAAATATTCAATTACTTAACTTTTATACACTGTAGTGTCACCAAATTTACTGCAGCCATCAATCGTCTCCTGCTGGTCATACTACAACTCTTGGTTTGACACTAAATAAAAAATCTGAATTTTAAGGAATTTTCATTATTTTATTATTATTTTATCCGTCATAAAATTCAATAACGTCACTCTTATGCACTGTAGTGTCATCAAAATCACTGGAGCCTTCAGTTGTCTCCTACTGGTCATAGTACAACTCTTGGTTTGACACTAAATAAAAAAAGTCTGAATTTGAAGGAATTTTTATTATTTTCTTATTATTTTATTAGTCATAAAATTCAATAACTTCACTCTTATGTACTGTAGTGTCATCACATTCACTGGAGCCTTCAATTGACTCCTACTGGTCATACTACAACTCTTGGTTTGACATTAAATAAAAAAAAATCTGAATTTGAAGGAATTTTCATTATTTTATTATTATTTTATTAGTCATAAAATTCAGTAACTTCACTCTTATACTTTGTAGTGTCACCAAAATCACTGGAGCCATCAGTTGTCTCCTGCTGGTTATACTACAACACTTGGTTTGACATTAAATAAAAAAAATCTGAATTTGAAGGAATTTTTGTTTTAAATAAAATTCAATCACTTTACTCAAACACTGCAGAAAAAATAAACTCCATCCAACCATCAAAAGGTCCTGTTCTGACTCCTGGCAGTGACTGAAAGGTTAAGTTCCCCCTGGTGGTGATTTTTAGTTACTGCAGCTTTAAGGACCAGGCAGTGTCAGTGTTAAGGCATACGTTGCAAGTGCTCCACCACAGAAAGTTGATTGTCTGAGTCTTGGAGTGGAACCAACAGTGAGTATGGATGCAATGATTAATTTAGTTGTTTTGTGGCACTGTGAATTTGAAGATGGTGTTTAGGACGTTTATTTTGAGTCACGAAAACCGTGCTAACGATGCTAATGCTAATCGCGAAGCTAACCGCTAGCAAGAGGCTAGTTTAGCTGCTATGGCTAATTCAGTTCATTGTTAAACCTGTTGTGTTGTATGCTATGTTTATGTGTGAACCAGTATTGCTGTTAATTGTGTTTATGCTGTTACTTACATGCAGAAGCATACTGTAAAAGATGTGTTTGCTTTATTTAAGTGTGATGTACTTACCTGATTTACAACCTGAAAAGGAAGAAGGAAAGTGTGACCAGTGTTGCTGCATATATTTATTTTCATTCATATTTTAATTGTAACATTGTGTATATTTCATTGTGTTGCAGTTTTACAAAAAACGTATTGAGAAGATTCAGTAAAGCATCTTCAGACGGAACTACTGAGTCTCTCAACTTTGTTCGCTATCTGTCAGCCAGGACAGAATAGGTCCTACTGATCATACCTTCAGGTTTTTTCTTCCAAGTATTGTCCATACAGTCCTTAACTTCGAAAATATTATTAGCTTTTTAACATTATGGTTTAAATGAATCAGTTAATGCTGCAGCCTTGTAAGAAGGCATCTTATTGTCTTTCTTCCCAATCGTCAGTACTTGAGGAGACAGTCTAAACAGTTTAGTTTGGTATCTGATCCTCTCTTTGGTGAGGATTCCAAGTTCCATTACTATTCAGTATCATGTATTTGGACAAACACGTGCATTGTGGATCTAAAAATATAGCACCACATACATCAAGAGAAGAGCCATCAAAGCTAATTTACTCATAATCCTTAAACTTCACACACAAGCTGCACACTAAATAGTTTTCACAACTTCACATGGCAATAAACAACCCAAATAAAATAAAATTCTGTTACTTTTGGTTATTAATGTTCCATAATCTACCAAAAAATGGATGAGCACTTTTGTCTGTTACAACAAAAAATATTTGAGATATATAGCAACAATTTCATTACTAATAAAAAAAATACTTAAAATCATGAAAAATAGTTAAATATCAAACCAAGAGTTGTAGTATGATCAACAGGAGTCAACTGATAGTTAGACAGAGTGTAATCTTTCTGCAGTACATAAGAGGGAAGTTATTGAATTTTATTACTAATAAAATAATAAAATTTTAAAAAATTCCTTAAAATTCAGATTTTTTATTTAATATCAAACCAAGCATTGTAGTATGACAATCAGGAGCCAACTGATGGCTCCAGTGAATTTGATGACACTACAGTACATAAGAGTGAAGTTATTAAATTGTATTACTAATAAAATAATAATAAAATAATACAAATCATTAAAATTATGAAAAAATGTTTTTATATCAAACCAAGAGTTGTAGTATGACCAGTAGGAGTCAATTGATGGCTCCAGTGAATTTGGTGACACTACAACGTATGAGTGAAGTTATTGAATTTTATTACCAATAAAAATTCCTTAAAATTCAGATTTTGTATTTAATATCAAACCGAGGGTTGTACTATGACAGTCAGGAGACAACTGATGGCATCAGCGAGTTTGGTGACACTACAGTACATAAGAGTGAAGTTATTGAATTTTATGACTAAGAAAATAATAAGAAAATAATAAAAATTCCTTAAAATTCAGATTTTTTTATTTAGTGTCAAACCAAGAGTTGTAGTATGACCAGCAGGAGACAATTGATGGATGCAGTAAATTTGGTGACACTACAGTGTATAAAAGTTAAGTAATTGAATATTTGTGTAGTGCCTCTCTTCGCTGTTGCAGCGGTTTTGCTATTTGCAGACGGTCCCTGTTCAGTCGTTGCACAACCAGCTGCTCATAGACATCAATGTTATTTCTGCAGCTTGAAAGACAGCGACTTTTGATAAAACTGGCCTTGTAGCATATTGTTTACCTTACAACGACGGGAAAGAGGCATTGTTTATGTTTTTACAACGTATATCTCATGAGTTATTGATGCCGGAAGTCCGAATCTGTGAATATCTCGCCAACTTTACCGAACTCGGTCTTCCGCTGTCGTTCCTGAAGTGACCGTTCTGCTGGTTAAAGCTCTGCCGATTAATATACAGTACAGCTGCTTTAATCTGCGTCAAACTGCCACAAAGTTCATCTCCGTTCTATACGTTAAAATGACTCGATTTCGGGGCGACTAGTCCCTATTATAGTCCCTGGTTCGAGTCCGATCCACATCCATTTACTGCAAGTCTTTCCCCCCCTCTCGTCTCCCTCTACTCTCACTGTCGTCTACAATAAAGGCAAAAGAAGAAAAGAAAAAAGGCTCAATTACATGCAAGTTTCCACTTGCCAAAAAGTGGTTGCAACAGTAGCAATAATAAAAAGAAAAGAAAATCTCGTAAGGGTGCTAATACTTGGTTCGATCAAAAAAGCCAAGGAAATTTCAGTAAATCTGTTAGGCTGTTGTAGAGGAGTTGAAAAGTATGTCAAAGTGAGTTAAGGATCTGCATTCTGATGAAATTAATATTGTTATTATTTTTACTAACAGCTGATGTGAGTCTATGAATTATCCAACAGTTAACACATTGGCTTAAAGGGTGCAGGGCAAAACCTGCGGTTTATTTATAATGTCAATTTTTAATATTCTGTGAATGTGTGTTGATAATTTATCTAACTACAGCCCTTTTGGTACATAAAGTGTGTTTTCATTGCTGCTGGGCTCATTGATTGATTGATTGATTGATTGATTGATCGGAGATGCCCATGCTTAGACTGATGTCACTGCTGCAAATATCCTTCTTTGTAGCAGAGTAATCTCTCTAGTAAAAAAACAAAAACAAACTTAATATGACAAAAAATGAGACTTCAGTAAACAGATCAAAGTTTTACTTAATATTCTGCTAAACTGTGACTCTGTGTGACAGCTCACCTGTCTGATGTATAGAAAAGTACACAGCACACCTTGCTGTTTGATCCCAATTGATCCTTGATCCATGTCAGGGATAATTTATAATTATAAGTAATTAATGAGGGTGCTGCCTAAATTTATTTAATTAGTGTATTTGACAGGGACCATATACAGAAGAACATTAAACACAAGGTAAAGATGCTCTGTAACAGATTTTAGCATACTCGCTAATTTCCATCTGCAGTATCTGAAGCAGGCAAGAGAGAAACCAGAAACCAAAAGTCTTTAAAATCTGTTATAGTCTTTAGTTCACAGTGGAGCTTATTCATTCTGTTATTGCTTTGTAGGAAAAAGTCGATTGTCCAAAAGCAGTCTTACATAAAGGGATGCAACACTGCCACCTAGAAAAAGCCCTTGTTGTCCTGGTTGTATTTCCAGAAGTGCAATGAATAAAAAGCTTGAGAGGTGAAGGTGCATAACCATGAACAACCTTGAAAACCAATTGTACACTTGCATACACAATCATGTTTTCAAAATTTAACATCTCATGCTAATCCAATATACGACAGTGATGATGCTCTTGTGTCTTCTTAGCCAGGATGTTGTCTTGTTTATATAAGGATTTGAGAGGTTTCAAATGTGTTCTGTTGGCTTATGACCAGCATGAGATACAATATGTGAAATGTGACAGAATTGAAGCATTCAAAAAAGGTTTCAAAAGTCAAAGAGTTTCTGATACTTCTGAAATGAGAGAGGTTATATTTCAATGTCCAACTCAAAGGTTTAATGTACTTTTAAAAGCTGAGTGTGGAGTCTTAACACAACAAAGATATTTATAACATGCCACATTATTTATGGCTTCTCCATTTACCACTATGTTAGAACAGTCCATTTGTTTTTGTTTATTATGAAAAAATATAGTGGCAGTTTTTCTGACGTTTAAGGTGAGACATGATTTATTCAACCATTTTGTCACTTTCACCATTGCATCTGCTAATCTGTCAGCAACCTGTTTAGCAACCTTCCCATGAGTGTGTATAACAGTGTCATTGCATATATCTGGATTTTTAGATCATCTTCACACACCGATTGGAGATCATTTATGTACAAAGTAAAAAGCACAGAGGTCAGAATTGAAACCTGTGGTACCCCCATGGAGCAGACCATTATTTGAGATACAGTATTGTTAATGTGCACACATTGGGAGTGACCAGAGAGCTAAGATTTTAGCCAGCTAAGGGGACTCATGGACAGTTTGTACGTTGTTAACTTTGAGAGGAGGATTGAATGATTGACCGCATCAAAAGCTTTCCGTAAATCTAGAAGGATTGCACCTACTACCGTCCCTTTATCAAGATTCTGTTTTATTGGTTGAGTGAAATGACAACATGCTGCTTCTGTTGAATGATTTTTCCTGAATCCTAACTGCATGGGATGTTGCAGGTGTGCAGATTCAAGATTATCTACTAATTGGTCTGCAACCACCTTTTCAATGACTTTTGAGAGAACAGGACGTATACTGATTAGTCTATAGTTACTAATTTAATTTTTATCTCCTGCTTTGTGGATGGACATTACAATGGCAGATTTCAGAATGTTTGGAAACTCCGTCTCATGTATTGATCGGTTTACGAAATTTGAGATTGGACCAGTTAAGTTATCTTTATATTTTTTCAGGAATATAATGTCTGGTCCATGAGTATCGTTAGCTCTAGAGCTCGATGGCGATGACATACTTTTTTCAAGTTTTACCTCATTTATGAGTTTAAGATTTAGATCGGCTTCATGATTGAAAGTACCTCATGGTTCAAGAGGATAGTTGTGTGCAGAGTTCTGACCAAGCTCCTGGACAGATCTGATGAAATATTCATTAAAGTTGTTAGCTGTGGCTACGTTGTCTGTATAAAATGTTTCATTTATCTTAAGTTGTGTGTGACTTCACTCTTTATATATTCTCTTCCAGTGAATTTGTCAATGCATTTTCAGAGTTATTTATTGTTTCCCTTAGGATTTGTAAGTATGTCTTGGAAAAAATATGCTTTGGCTTTGCGGAGCTGCATGGTGACTTTATCTCTTAAATTTTGAAAGATCAATCTGTCTGTCTTTAGACCGGATTTCAAAAATGTTTTAAGGGCTAGGTCTCTGTTTTTCATAAGTTTCCACACCATCTCTTTTAACAAGGGTAAATTGCACTTTTTCTTATGTATTATTTTATATTTTGAGCTTATTTGTTTAATTGTAGATATTATTTTTTCACGTCTGTTCACTGTGATCCCCGGCTCACATCCCGGCCTTCCCGGGATATTTCTACATGGAGTTTCCTTGTTCTCCCTGTGCATGCGTGGGTTTTCTCCAGGTTCTTCGGCTTCCTCCCACAGTCCAAATGCAACAGAGTTGGGAAAAACTTTATGAAGAATATTTGATTTCCATTGTGGAAAGAACGCCACGAGTGTGTTCAGCTGTTATATCTGCCAAAGGTGGCTACTTTGATGAGTCAAAAGTTAGAATACATTTTGGTTTCAAAATTGATTTTTTTCTTCACTTCATTTGTTTATTTGTTCTATGCTTTCATTAGAGAGTACAATGAGACATTAAAAGTTCCAGTGAAAAACTGGCAAAATTGGGGTGTTCTAAAATTTTTGACTGGTAGTGTCGGTAAAAATATTTTTGTCGATAGAGGAGCCACTTGGCGGCGCCAACGCTTCCATATTCTTCCATGTAAAGGCAAGTTTGCTGGTTTCTTTAATCTACCCACTCAAATAATTTAAAATTCATCTGTTTAAAAGTAAAATCAATTGTGCAAATAGTTTTTTTAAGTATAAAGTGCATGACAGTTGTGTCACTGTCACAATCATAAATAAAGCAACAAACTATAACCTGCTGCTATGAGACACCTGATCAGGATGGTCAGGAGTCGACCAAGAATCACCAAAAAGCCGCTCTGTACATGTGTTTTACATCCTCATGTGCTGAGAGGCTGTATACAGTCTGTTCAAGATGTGGTCACAATCAGATCTGGAGTGAATATTGTTCTGAACACTGCACTTAATTGAAAAATACATATTAGAAACTAGCAGGGAAGAGAAAATAGTACAAATAAATTCAGCACTGTTACAATGTTAGAAATCAGCTTTAAGAGCTAATTTCAACAAATAAGTTATTCAGGATAAAATGCATTCCCTTTTCCATCTAACAACAAGATTTTTTTTGACAATGAACTGAGTCTCTTTGAGTCTTGGACAAAGTAAAACAGTTGAGGACATCACCTCAGGTATGCTGACTGAGGTTTAGCTGCTTCCTGATATTTACACAATAATCAATCCATTGATGTCTGTGATGAAGCGAGAGCTTCACCTGAAGTTCTGCTGACATCAAGGGTTCAAACTCAGAAACTGCATTTTTTCTATGTGTCCTGTTACTGTTTCTCCTGTAAAATCCTGTGTGATTTTGTGTGCTCCAGAAACGTCTCATTAAAAATTATTATATTATTATTTAACCTTCAGAGTTTCAGTCCTTTGTAATAAGACCCACCAGCTGTATTTTGTGTTCTTTCAGAAAAGCAGATACAGGTAGAAATACATTATGTTTGTTTGATTTTTTATTGATTGATTTTTTGCTTGTTTAATTTCTTTCTGGTTTGGGGACAAAGACAATGTAGAGTTGATGTAGTATTCATTTGTTTATGTTTTTGTTTTTTTATGATTTTGAATGATTTGTTCTGGGGGACAATTTAGAATTTACAATAAACCAATTTACAGTTGTTAGTAGATTGTGATCGAGTGTCATAGTTGACTTTTGGTAACAACGTAGATATTTGTCTCAAGTTGATAGCAGTTGTTGCTGTCAGATTAACTAAATACCTGACTTGACTGAATCTGTGCCCTTTTTACAATGTTAACATCACAATAATGTCCTGAACGTGGCATTCCACATTTGTCTTTGATATTGTTGCCTAGCAATGGCTCCATGAGATATTTTGCTGCTGCTGCTGTGTCACTCACATGGATGGAATAGAATGTTTTCCAGAAGGCCTGTCCATACTAGAATGACCATAGAACCCACAGCACATTTGTTAGCTTTCTGGCTATCTAGCTTATCTTATCTATCTGCTTTGAAAAGTAGCAGGTTTTTCAGATATTAAAATGAGAACAATGAATATAAAGTACTGTGCACCAGTAGTGAAGAAGTCAGATCTTTTTGCTTCAGCAAACCACATCAGTACAACCATCAAAAAAAATGGAAACATTTATTCAATAGTTTAATCTATTAAAGAGGAAATTCAGATCAGTCAAGTTAGCACTGCTGTTTTCAGAGTATGTTGGCCAGTCAGCTGATCGTTATAGCTGATGAAGTTGAACACTGATGGGACAATGTCAGGCTTTAGTCTGTTGATCCGGCAAAGGACTAGCTTGCTGGACTCTACCAGCAAGACTCCACAAACCCTGGAGTCAGAGCCATCGGGGGCTCTTCCTCTACAGTTAACTAGCAGCGCATCAGTACTGTTCTCTGCCTCAGCAGCAGTTCATGAAAGGGACTGTTTCATGGCTTAAATCCTATACAGTCCATTTTTACCTCCAGGAGTAATGCAGTAGTGGCCTCCCTTTAGTCTTCTGATGATTTGTGGCTCCTCAGTCTCCATCTATCACTGTCTCTATTGTCCATAATCTGTCTTTTACTGTCTTGTCGCTGAACCTGCTCAGCTAACCCACTCTGTGACATCACTGGTTATCGTATTCCAAGATGGCAGTGCCCTGTTGAGAAAACACACCAAAGAATCTTCTTTTTCCTTTAATATGCTTGCATTTTTGTGTTTGTAATATACCTTCTGATCAGAGTGGAAATGCATATCGTGAATCATGTTAACTTGACTGAGTGCTTCATTTCCCCTTTAAAACGTCATTGATAGACTTGAGGGTTTTGACTTGGGTTGCTCAGCACTCAAAAGCACCAGCTAAAACAGAAACACATTCATAAAAATCCATTAGAAAAGTGATTAACAAAGTCATGAAAACAAATGAGTGATACAATAAAGCACCTGTGAGACATGACAAAATGTACAGCTCTGGAGTCTGAGGGAACACTACTTTTTCAGGTGACAGACATTTTGAAAGTACCAGCTCTTAATTTAGGTAATGCTTCCACAGACTGTGGGGGGTCCTGGGGAGACACTACAGGTCAAAGATGATGCTGTTCATGTTCAGTTTCCAGTGGTGACAAATAAGCTCCTGTCTTGCATGATGCGAGAACCCTTCACAACCACATCATGTGGAGAATCGCATCCAGTGTTCCAGTCTAAGTAATAACATGATGAGCAGTGTCTACGATTGCACTAATGTCCAGTAGCACTTGGACTGATTGATTTGTCTGTATCAGCATTAAAGGGCATGTGCTGGATTTAAAACAGCCACTGACTGAAAGTCATCAAAATACCCATCGAGGTTGAGAACATGGTTACCCTGTAAGGCACGCACTTACATGATTACAAAAAGTCTTAAAGATCCTATTTTCAAAGCCAATGGGTTCTATTGTTGAGCCTCACAATGAATGCTAGGTAATGAACTCACAAACTTTTAATATGTCAAAACCCAGTAAAACGCCTTCAATATTTTTAGATGTATTTTTGTAAATACTTGTGAACAATTAAAGACATCAAATACATCTTTGATGTTTCATTCTAATCAAATTCTAAATGTGTTTTCTCTGTTTAAAAATTGTTTACACCACAATTGAATAAAATATGTTAACAGTCCTTTAGAGCCTTTCTGTAATATTTGAAGCTTTATCTGTATGTAATCAGTGAAAAAAAACATAGGCCTTGTGACATCAGGTGGAAACTACAGTGTGCTGGGAGACATTAATGGCATTGTTGAGGGACAGGTGATCATTTCTTGAATGTGAAAATGTAAGTGTTCTATGGAGTTGTAGATATTCCTGTAAGCATGAAAAATAGAAGGCTGAATGTGGTTGACGACAAAACTGAGATACTAACTTTGAAATGGAATCAGACAACAGTGACAGTTTCCAGAGATAAGAACTGTCTTTGGGACGACCATTGCCAATGAACGTGGCTGAACACAGGGACTAAGATGCAACTCAATACATTTTCTTAATGCAATTTTATTCACTTTTGTTCAATTGAGAAATGACCATTTGCACAAAACTTTTATGGTGCTACACAAGCAATTAACCCTGTAAATTAACTTTTAGTTGTTCTATGTATTTGTTCAAACAATGCAAGTACAAATGCAGAAATTCTGCTTCTAAGTCCAACATTGCATTTATTTTAAAATATATGTTTATACTATATTTATATTGCAGGTTTCAACTGTCCATTCAATGTTTCATATTAACAACAATGTACGTAAACAATGTATGGCACACTCATACTGTTGATATAAAAGTAAATGACAGCATTTTCCTCTCAACAGAACTAAAGTCTCCTGGATATTAAAAATAAAAGTCCCTTTGGGTTGTTTGGAAGAAAGCGACAAACAAATTTTTTGTTGTTGTGAAGCTTAACTTCAGCAAAAAATGTCATCATGGACACAGATGACAGTGTTTATAGTGACAAACATGTATTATCATGGTTTTCAGTACATATCAGTGCAAATCTATTGACTGGTGTTATAAAGATCACTATGCCTTTGCACAAACCAATAACCACTTTCAGTAAACGGCAGTCAGCTGAAACTTCTTTACAGGTTTCTGTGTATCTTGGTGCAATTTGGTGACTATTTTTTAGGGTTTTATCAATCCTATACAAACTTATATTTGACATTTTTCATTTTGTCTTTGTAAACAGCATCAAAGTGTTCTGATTGTGATGCTGTTAGTAGATTTTTTTAACTGAGTTACTTAGTGTGAAATGCATTTGAAGGTTACTGGAACGTATCGTATTGTATTATAAACAAACACTGTATACTGTAGGTGACACTCACAGACAGACCGCAGTATGTGAGGCTACAGGACTGTGTGTCTGATGTGGTGGTCTGCAGCACAGGAGCCCCCCAGGGTACAGTACTCTCACCTTTCCTCTTCACTCTCTACACATCAGACTTCCACTACACCACAGGGAACTTTCCCCACTGTGGGATCAATAAAGTTTATCTTATCTGATCTTATCTTATGACAATGAGACCAACGTTGTCCATCGAGGAACTTGCAGAGGAACTGGCTCTGTGGGCCTGGTTTCACCAAGAAGGAGGTCATCCCATAAAAGTGAAAGGAAGACGTAAACACATCTTTGGGGTTCCTCATGACATACAGTGGGTACGGAAAGTATTCAGACCCCTTTAAATTTTTCACTCTTGTTTCATTGCAGCCATTTGCTAAAATCAAAAAAGTTCATTTTATTTCTCATTAATGTACACTCAGCACCCTATCTTGACAGAAAAAAACAGAAATGTAGAAATTTTTACAAATTTCTTAAAAAAGAAAAATTGAAATATCACACGGTCATAAGTATTCAGACCCTTTACTGTGACACTCATATTTAACTCACCTGCGGTCCATTTCTTCTGATCCTCCTTGAGATGGTTCTCCTTCTTCATTGGAGTCCAGCTGTGTTTAATTAAACTGATTGGACTTGATTAGGAAAGGCACACACCTGTCTATATAAGACCTTACAGCTCACAGTGCATGTCAGAGCAAATGAGAATCATGAGGTCAAAGGAACTGCCCAAGGAGCTCAGAGACAGAATTGTGGCAAGGCACAGATCTGGCCAAGGTTACAAAAGAATTTCTGCAGCACTCAAGGTTCCTAAGAGTACAGTGGCCTCCATAATCCTTAAATGGAAGAAGTTTGGGACGACCAGAACTCTTCCTAGACCTGGCTGTCCAGCCAAACTGAGCAATTGTGGGAGAAGAGCCTTGGTGAGAGAGGTAAAGAAGAACCCAAAGATCACCGTGGCTGAGCTCCAGAGATGCAGCAGGGAGATGGGAGAAAGTTCCACAAAGTCAACTATCACTGCAGCCCTCCACCAGTCGGGCCTTTATGGCAGAGTGGCCCGACGGAAGCCTCTCCTCAGTGCAAGACATATGAAAGCCCACATAGAGTTTGCCAAAAAACACATGAAGGACTCCCAGACTATGAGAAATAAGGTTCTCTGGTCTGATGAGACCAAGATTGAACTTTTTGGCGTTAATTCTAAGCGGTATGTGTGGAGAAAACCAGGCACTGCTCATCACCTACCCAATACCATCCCAACAGTGAAACATGGTGGTGGCAGCATCATGCTATGGGGGTGTTTTTCAGCTGCAGGGACAGGACGACTGGTTGCAATTGAAGGAAAGATGAATGCGGTCAAGTACAGAGATATCCTGGAAGAAAACCTCTTCCAGAGTGCTCTGGACCTCAGACTGGGCCGAAGGTTCACCTTCCAACAAGACAATGACCCTAAGCACACAGCTAAAATAACAAAGGAGTGGCTTCGGAACAACTCTGTGACCATTCTTGACTGGCCCAGCCAGAGCCCTGACCTAAACCCAATTGAGCATCTCTGGAGAGATCTGAAAATGGCTGTCCACCAACGTTCACCATCCAACCTGACAGAACTGGAGAGGATCTGCAAGGAAGAATGGCAGAGGATCCCCAAATCCAGGTGTGAAAAACTTGTTGCATCATTCCCAAGAAGACTCATGGCTGTACTAGCTCAAAAGGGTGCTTCTACTCAATACTGAGCAAAGGGTCTGAATACTTATGACCGTGTGATATTTCAGTTTTTCTTTTTTAATAAATTTGCAAAAATTTCTACATTTCTGATTTTTTCTGTCAAAATAGGGTGCTGAGTGTACATTAATGAGAAATAAAATGAACTTTTTTGATTTTAGCAAATGGCTGCAATGAAACAAAGAGTGAAAAATTTAAAGGGGTCTGAATACTTTCCGTACCCACTGTATATCACCTGCAGTGATCATATGGCATCCAGTAATCACTCATTAAACCAGTCTTCAGACATACATTCTAGTCTACTCTGTTTAAAATGTCAGTTCTTCTTGACATCTCTCTCTGACTGCATGACGTGTTGAGGCAGGCCTGTTTTTATAGTAGGCTCTTCCACTTCTCACAGTAGGCCAACCACAGTTGAAGCAAATAAGTTTAACAGTGATTCTATTCTAATGTTTAATTACAATGACGTGGTTTTATACAGGGCTGCACAGTGGCGTAGTGGTTAGCACTTTCGCCTTGCAGCGAGAAGATCCCTGGTTCGCGTCCCGGCTTTCCCGGGATCTTTCTGCATGGAGTTTGCATGTTCTCCCTGTGCATGCGTGGGTTTTCTCCAGGTACTCCGGCTTCCTCCCACAGTCCAAAAACATGCTGAGGTTAATTGATTACTCTAAATTGCCCGTAGGTGTGAATGTGTGAGTGATTGTTTGTCTATATATGTAGCCCTGCGACAGACTGGCGACCTGTCCAGGGTGTCCCCTGCCTTCGCCCGAGTCAGCTGGGATAGTCTCCAGCACCCCCCGCGACCCTAGTGAGGAATAAGCGGTGTATAGATAATGGATGGATGGATGGTTTTATACAACAACATGTAAACATGGATGTTTTTTGTCACTCAGACTGCAATTCAAGCTCTAGTTACACAACAACATAGGTGTGTTAGTTTGAGTCAGTGAGCTTATTAGTATTGTGCCATACATTACCTTCAAGTTTTTTCATATATACTGTAAATGAGATGTGATCAAAAAGTTCTGACACTGTGCCTATAAAAATCAAAACCCATAGCTCATTAAGATTTGGTTGCAATCTACTTCATGATAGTTTCCTTGTGCATCAATCCAGCTCTCCAGTGCTATGGCTACATTTGGGAGTACCATTATGTCAGTGCTTCAATCCTATCCACAATATGCACTCAGTCTCCTAAAATGCGTCATAAACAACAATACTTCAACTTGAAATTAATTTTGAGGGAGAGGAAAAAGTCACAAGGAGCTCAATATAGCGTGCAGGGTAGGTCAATGTACTGTGACTAGGCACATTGAGCAGCTGAAGTTCCTGTCAGGGCCCTCTCCCCAGTCACAGCATCTGCCCCCACCTGATTCTCTCCCTCCTTTTCCTCCACCTCTTTTCCATCCCTTTCCTCCCTCCCCTCTCTGCTCTGCTCCCGCTCTCCTCTGCGCTGCTCACTGTCGCAGCTGTAACCACTCACTCACTCTTTAATCATCAGAAACTCCGGGCAGCTGCAGCACAGCACACCTGTACAGGGGCGGATCTAGAAAAATATTTATGGGGTGGCAAGAAGGGGGCAGGCATTTTTGAGGGGTGGCAACATATGTATATAGATGTATATATACTGAATTTAATAGTTTGATGAGAAATAGTATGTATACACTACATATGGGCACAGGCTGCCATTTACAAACTCATACAGACAAACTTAATCCCATTTGAAGTTTCATGTGAAACAGTTCATACAGTACTTATTAGGAGATAGATGTATGGTAACACTACTGGAAGTGGGGCATTATCACAGGAAAGGCATTAAAGGATGCAAACAGTTTTTGACTGTCAGAGTGGCAGTGTTGCAGGCACCATTTGTACAAGAAGAAACTATTCAGAAAAAAATTTACCCATGAAGCTCTATGGACTGAGCTGTGCTAAGGTGAGCATAAATACACTGTGCGGAAATAAATGGGTCCCGGCACTCAAACAAGGTACTGGACATCACTTTTATTCTTTACTGAGAACACACATTCTCTCCACTTCTCCCTCTGTAGTTTGAACATTTTTTTTGATAGATGAGGTCTTTAGTGATTATTTTGATGTTGTATTTACTTCATACAGTTCATACAAGGCCTTTCTGTGCAGTTTTATAATGTATATACAAAAAAACATTAAAAAACAATAACAATACTGCTTCCTGTTCAGCAGGATTTACATCATTTACACTAGTGTCACATTTTAAACTTTTTTTTCTCACACTAGGTTTTATTAAAGGTGATATCAGATTTTCTCAGTTGCCAAAACAAAGACAGAAATACAGAAAAAAAGAAAAAAGTGCAGATTCTGTTGAGGTCACCATTTAACACCTTTGTAAAAGATCACCAGTGAGCATAACATGAAGTTGGCATGCCTATAACAGCTGAATACGGCGATTTCCATGCTGCTCAGCAAAACACTTCACAAATTTATCTAGATCTAATGCTTTTGTGCGTTTTCATTCAATGCTGAGTACAGCCAAACTCCATAGTCTCTTTTCTGTCATAGTAGATCGTAAATAAGTCTTTATGAGCCTGAGAGATGAAAAACTTTGCTCACAGGATGCACTGCTCACAGGTAAAACAACCGCTATTTTACACAATCTGAACAACTCATAAAAAACATCCTGGTATGGGTCCAAAAACTGAGTGAACTCCATTAGAGTGGTAGGACTCTCCTTTTCCACCTTTTTTCTGTCCAGTACTCTCCTTGTCTGATGTAAATCGTGTTTGAGATCCTCAATATTTGAATCATAAGCTTCAGCCAGTAACAGAACAGCTTCCTCTCTCAAAAACTTGGACTTGACGGATTTAGTGCCTGAACACCCTGCATAATTTTACAATTCGTGTTAGAAAATCTCCTTCTTATTTCTCCAATCATGTTATCCAGAACTGGATAGTACACAGAGACACAAAAAGTGTGTTTGCTATCTGGAACTACATGCTGTCCCAAGGTGGAGTGGACGACAGTATCCTGAAGCACCTTTGTTGTCTGTCTTGGCCTCTTTGTTTTTCTTTGACTTGTATCAATGTTACTTCGTTGACATAAATCAAGAATTTCACTCCACATTTCCTCAAAAGAGGCTTGACTACGGTACTGGACCAGTGTATCTTTAAGCGCTTCAATAAGTCCAACAGCCTTAGTAGGGCTGGGCGATATGGCCTAAAAAAAAATCTCAGATTTTTTCACAAAAAATCCCGATTCACGATTTATCCGATTTTTTTTTTTTTTTTTTTTACCCCCTAACGATTCTCAGCACCCCGGAGTCCAGTCTACTCTATGCAAATAAGCTGCAGCCCTGTCCAGGTAAACACACCGGATCGCAGCTGGAAATGCGCCGCATGTGGCATGCTGGTCCGGTTGTGGTGCATTTCCCGCTGCGATCCGGTGTGTTTACCTGGAGAGGGCTGAAGCTCATTTGCATAAAGTAGACTGACTTCTACTTCAGTGGTTCCCAACCTGTGTGGCTTGGAGCCCCTCCTATAAGCTGCACCCCAGCCCCAGCGCCCCACCCACCCACCACCACCACATAAGTACACTACAAAACATAAGAGGGAAGTTTTGTATTAGAGAATAGAATTGTATTACTAATAGAAAATTTCCTAAAATTACAAAAAAATATTTTATATCAAACCAAGAGTTCAAGAGTTGTACTATGACGAGGAGGAGAGAGTTTATGGCTGCAGTAAATTTGTTGACACTACAATGCATAAGAGTTAAGTTATTGATTTTTTATTATTTTTTTAAACTAAAAAATTCCTTACAATTATGAGAAAAAATATTTAATATTAAACCAAGAGTTGTAGTATGACCAGCAGGAGTCAGTTGCTGGCTGCAGTAAATTTGTTGAATATTTGTTTCTCTTCGCTGTTTGCAGCGGTTTTGCATTTTGCAGACGGTCCCTGTTCACTCATCACACAGCCTGCTGCTCATAGACACCAATGTTATTTCTGCAGCTTGAAAGACAGCTACTTTTGATTAAACTGGGCTTGTAGCATATTGTCTACCTTACAACGACGGAAAAGAGGCATTTGCGAACATTTCACCACAAATAACATAATTCTGTCTTGTCCTTTAATAAAACCAAATTTAAGGTAACCCTCGAAGTATAGCCGGAGTTTTTAGGTACTGATGAATCTTCCCCCGTTTTGCGTTTTTCAGACACCGTTTCTGTCAGTAATTTTCTAACTGTAACACAAACTAATGAATCGGGATGAACTAGAGCCTGTGATGTATTCAAGTGTGTGCTCCAGGCACCCGTACCTACGCAGATCACGTATGTTACGCTGTGAGCGGGAACGCTGTTGTTGTTGCCTGACTGTAGCATGGTGTTGCTGGCTGCTTCATTAAAAGCTAATACAAAATGACCGGTCGTCCTGCCTTCTTCTAAACATAACATGGTGTCAGAAGATAACGCGGAAAGATGGCACAGTTTCAACCACCACAGAACCTGAGTTTGCACGGCAACCTAGCGGAAAATTGGAGAAACTGGCTTCAACGCTTCGAACTTTTCTGCACAGCAAGCGGCATTGCGGAAAAGTCAGAGAAGGTACAATGCGCGACATTTCTTCACGTCGCAGGTGAAGAGGCTATTAAAGTTAGCAACACTTTTCACTTTACTGCGGATGAAAAGGACAAAATAGCGGTGCTAAAGAAGAAGTTTCAAGACTATTGTGAACCAAGAAAAAACTTGCCCTACATACGACACATGTTTTTCACGAGAGCGCAGAAACAAGCTGAAAGCATTGACGCCTATGTCACGGATTTGAAGAACAAAGCCAAGGACTGTGAGTTTGGAAATCTCCATGATTCACTGGTACGTGACAGAATCGTATGCGGCATAATAAATGATCAAGTAAGAGGGAGGCTATTACGAGAAGCAGACCTAACCTTAGACAAAGCTATTGATATATGCAGAGCAAGTGAAATCACATCAAGTCAAGTAAAAGCACTCACCGAAGAAGTTGAAGTAAATGAACTGAGAACAGTCAGGACGAAGGATGTGAAAAGCACACCAAAAACAGGAAAAGTTGACCAAAAAGAAACAAATTGCAACAGATGTGGACTAAAACATGGAAAAAACTGTCCAGCATTTGGTCAAACGTGCAACTCTTGTCATAAAAAGAATCATTTTGCCAAGATGTGCAGATCTCAAGAGCAGCGGAGGCAGTACGGAAAGAAAGTCCATGCCGTTGACAAAAGTGAAACTGAAAATGATATGTTCCTTGGGACTGTTGCTGTGGAGGAAAACAAAAGCGTCGGAGAAATAAAATCTTCAGAGAAGAAAGAAATATGGACTGAAAGATTCAAGATAAAGGACAAAATGGTGACATTCAAGCTGGATACAGGTGCAGACTGTAATGCAATGTCAATAAATACATTGAATGCAATAGGAGTAAATGCAAAACTCAAAGCAAGTAAAACCAAGCTAGTTCCCTTCTTTGGACACAAGGTGGCAGCATTGGGTAAGACATCACTGACGTGAGTACAAAGGCCAAAGGCACAAAATTGAGTTTGAAATCACTCAAGAGGATGTTACTACTATCTTAGGAGGGGCAACCCGTTTAAAACTAGGTCTAGTGAAAAGACTGTATGAAGTGACAAAAGAGCATGACATTCTTAAAGACTATAAAGATTTGTTTGATGGTCTGGGATGTTTACCTGGTCAGCACCACATACAGATCGACCACACAGTCACGCCTGTAATTCACGCCCCTAGGAAAATACCAATTGCACTACGAGACAGAGTTGTGCAAGAACTACACCGTATGGAGAATATGGGAGTAATAACAAGGCAGACAGAGCCAACTGAATGGGTGAACAGTATGGTTACCGTAGTAAAACCAAAGAAAATACGTATTTGCATGGACCCAAAAGACTTGAACCAAGCAATAAAACGTGAACACTACCCATTACTCACGGTAGAAGAAGTGGTTTCTCGGATGCCGAATGCCAAGTTTTTCTCAGTGCTTGACGCTAATCAGGGATTTTGGCAGATTAAACTTGATGAAGAAAGTTCAAAGCTTTGCACATTCAATACCCCCATTGGCAGATATCGGTTCCTGAGGTTACCTTTTGGTATCTCATCAGCACCAGAAGTGTTCCAGAGAGCCATTGCGCAAATGATTGAGGATCTGGATGGAGTTGTTAACATCATTGATGACTTACTGGTGTGGGGAGACTCTAAGGATGAGCATGATCACAGACTCAAAAAGCTGTTGGACAGAGCACGAGAATACAACTTGAAGCTTAACAAAAACAAATGCTTCATCAGGACAAATGAGATCAAATACATAGGACATACTCTTACAGACAATGGCTTGAAACCGGATGAGGAAAAAGTGAGAGCTGTGACACAGTTACCTCCACCAAAGGACAAACAAGAACTGTTGAGGTTTTTAGGTATGATTCAGTACCTCGCCAAGTTCATACCAAACTTGTCAGATGTCAGTGCACCTTTAAGAAAGCTGCTTGAAGGAAATGTGGAATGGCACTGGGAGGAGGCGCAAGTAAAGAGTTTTGAGCGACTCAAACGACTAGTCACAAATGCACCAACTTTGAAGTTCTATGACGTTAATAAACCAGTCACTCTGTCAGTTGATGCGAGTTCTGAAGGAATAGGAGCAGTCCTGCTGCAGGATGGACAGCCTGTAGCATATGGATCACGGGCACTCACCGACTGTCAACAACGATATGCTCAGATTGAAAAAGAGCTACTTGCTATTGTCTATGGCTGTGAAAAGTTCCATCAGTACGTATATGGAAAAGACGTTCAAGTAGAGAGTGACCACATGCCATTGGAGAGCATCTTTAAAAAGTCATTGCATCAAGCTCGGATGAGGCTTCAACGGATGCTACTTAGACTTCAAAGATACAACTTAAAAGTGACTTACAAACCTGGAAAAGAACTTTACATCGCAGACACACTGAGCCGAGCTTTTCTAAAAGAACAAAAGGAGGAGCTACTTGAGAAAGAGCTTGAGGTGAGCCTTGTCACATTACAACTACCAATGTCAGAGGAAAAGCTGCTTAAGTTTAAAAAAGCTACTGAGGAAGATGCTGAAATGCAGTTACTAAAAGACATGGTTGTAAAAGGCTGGCCAAATGAAAGACGTGCAGTACAAAAAGACATTTTGCCATATTGGACATTTAGGGATGAGATCACTTTCACATCAGGACTAATGTTCAAAGGAGCAAAAATCATTGTTCCAACTCAGCTAAGACAGGAGATGCTGGAGAAAATCCATGAATCGCACCTGGGAATAGTGAAGTGTAAAGAAAGAGCCCGAGATGTACTGTACTGGCCTAACATGTCAAAACATATTGAAGATGTTGTGTCACGTTGTGCAGTTTGCAACGAGCACAGAAATAGCAATCCAAGAGAACCACTACTTTCACATCCAGTACCAAACAGGCCGTGGGAGAAAGTAGGGACTGATCTTTTTCACTACAATGGATCTGAGTTTTTATTGTGTGTGGACTATTTTTCAAAGTACCCGGAACTCATGAAGCTAAAGGACACAAACAGTCGCAGTGTTATTGTGTCTATGAAGTCAATATTTGCTCGACATGGCATACCGGACGTAGTCATCTCAGATAATGGTCCTCAGTATGCCAGTGCCGAGTTCCAAGATTTTGCGGAAAGCTGGGAATTCAAACATGTTACGTCCAGTCCCACACATGCTCAGTCCAATGGACAGGCCGAGAGAACTGTACAGACTGTTAAGAATCTCTTGAAGAAAGTGGAGTGCAGCAAAAGCGACCCCTACATTTCTCTTATGGAGTATCGAAATACACCCCTGGAGAATGTTGGACTGTCCCCAGCACAGTTACTCATGGGACGAAGGCTTAAAACGAAACTGCCAACGTCAACATCGCTACTCACTCCTAATGGATCGGAAAAGGTTCATCAGCAACTGAAAGAGAATCAGGAGAAACAGAAACTGTACTTTGATAGACAAACAAGGACACTGCCAGACTTGCAAGCAGGAGACAATGCCAGGATCCAGAGAGGAGAGACATGGCAGCCTGCAGTGGTCCTGCACAAACATCAGCAGCCTCGTTCATTTGTGGTTCGCACACCGGATGGAAGAATCTACAGGAGGAATCGTAAACACCTACGTACAACTGAAGAGAGTACGTTTCCAACAACAAATGGACAGGACATTAACACTGAAATGGACACACAAATGCCTAATTGTATTACTGAGAGTTTCCAGTCACAAGACAATGATTTTACTGAACAAGTCAATGCACAGGGTACACAGACTTCAATTTACATCTCTGATGCTAATGCCTACAAAACTAGATCTGGTAGAGCAGTAAAAGTACCTGCTAGATACAGAGAGTAATGTTTATTTAGGAGTACACTGAAAGGTCTCTGTTGAGGAAAAAGTAAATAAATACAAGTTAAAGTAATGTTTAGTTCTTAAAAAAAAAAAAATATATATATATATATATATATTGTTAAAAAGGGGGATGTGATGTATTCAAGTGTGTGCTCCAGGCACCCGTACCTACGCAGATCACGTATGTTACGCTGTGAGCGGGAACGCTGTTGTTGTTGCCTGACTGTAGCATGGTGTTGCTGGCTGCTTCATTAAAAGCTAATACAAAATGACCGGTCGTCCTGCCTTCTTCTAAACATGACAGAGCCAACCTGAAGAAAGACCAAATAAATGTGTTTTTAAAATGTTTTATAAGTAGACTTGTGATGACACAACGAGTCTGTTACTCTGATTTTATCCAGAATGTAAAAATCTATTTTTTATAACATCACAGCCTCAGAGCAGACAAAGCGGACCCCAGGTTGGGAACCACTGTTCTACTTTATGCAAATTGGATGCGGGTCGTGAAACTGTCCTCAAACTTCTAAACTAGGCGTCGGTGACCTAAAACAAGGACAGATTCAGCTGCTGCACAGATTATTTCTCGCCTCAAATGCTTTCAGAAATACTTTTCGGTGACGTGTTTTTGAAATAAAAGGGAAAGTTTGCGGCCGAGCCGCTGTGTTTATCCGACTTGTCTGCAGGACTGTCCAGCTGAAAGCTCGGTCATGTGACCACGTAGCGGCCTGCTGTTGCTCAGAGCTGTCATGTGACCATGTTGTGGTTCGCTAGTGACCGCCTGCCGTCCGTGTGATTTTCAGATGCGGTGCGTTGCCGTGGGGGAAAATCGCATCTAGTGGACACGCGCCTTTAGATCTGCACCGCTCGCCGCCATGTTGTTTGTGTTGTCGTAGTTTCTCTTAAACCTCAAGGATGTGTAGATGTTGAAGAAAACGTCCATTGACACTGTTACGTTTATAATATAATTTATTACATAAATAAGACAGCATCTGAACAGGCACCATGGTCTGCCTGTGGAGAGTTTCCCAGCCAATATGAAAATCCCACTTGAACAAAGGGCTGGTGGTCATTTTATACCCTCTGGTAAAGGATCGAATTACAGCATCTGGTTCAAACCCCTACTCAAGAACAACACCTCCTCAGACAAAAACCCCCTACTCTGCACATTCCTAAGGGTCACAAATCAGCTATAGGTTAACAGTGGACCCCAATGTCAACAAAGCATAGGATTTCTGGAGCCGAACACACATACCTCAGTACTTACTACCTCCTGTTAGTTAAAGGTCACTTTATGGTCAACAACTATCAGAACTCATATCAGATCAGATACTTCAGTGTATCAAACATGGGGGGGAGGGGGGCGCACTCTGAACTACGGGAGCCCAGCGGGAAGGCGTTGGTGGCGGATGTAGATGAGAAAATCGATTTTCATTAAAACAAATCGACATTAAGTACAAACTCGAATTAATGGATAAAATCGATTTATCGCCCAGTCCTAAGCCTTAGCATAGTCCACTGTTTTAGACTGGAGCAAGTCTGATAAAAATTTGGAGTCACTCAGGACCTTTCTGAACAGAACAAGAGATCCAGCAAAATTCTGATCAATCTGAGCCAATATCCCTCTTGCTTCAACAGCTCTTTGTGGATGGTTCTCAGATACGAGCTCTTCAAGTTATACTGTACTATTGCAGGCCACCTGTCCATAACATTGCCACATGCTGTGTGCCTACAGGCCCAACGGGTATCACTTAGCTGTTGGAGCTCCCTTGGTGCACCATCAAACATCTCCCGCTGCACTTCCAGCCATTTGTTATGTACATATGAGCCAGACATGAATACATACTTCTTCTTCTTAGGGCTCCTGCGGAGGGCGGGGCATCCCGTCCATGTGCGTCGAGCCGACCAGATGAACCAGTTTCTTCCACTGCTGACGGTCTTGTGCCAGCAGCTCTGCATCCTCCACAGCAACTCCATGTTGTTTGAGGACGCCCGCAATAACGTCGAGCCATCGGCCCGCAATAACGTCGAGCCGTCGAGCTTGGTAACACCGACGATGGTCGGTGTTACCAAGCTCTGCTCCTCTGTACACACGGCAGTTGGTGACAGACGACTTCCAGCGTCGAGAGATGAGGATGTGGTCCAATGCTTTCCTGGTTCTGCCATCCAGGCTGTACCATGTCCAGTGATGGATACGTTTCCGAGGAAACCAGGTATCAGCGACACAGAGGTTGTTGTGGTGGCAGAGAAGGAGAAGGCGGTTACCGTTGTCGTTTGTCGTTCTGTCGGCAAAGGTTGTGCCGACAGGTGAGCCGGTGGACCGATCACTGCTGGACAGAGTGGCATTGGCATCAGTGAGGATGATGGTGATGTCGTGTGGTGGGGCTTGGCCAACAGCCTGATGTAGCTGGTCCCAGAAGGCGTCCTTCACATCCTCATCAGCGACATCGGTGGGGGCATAGGCAACGATTACTGTCAGCTTGCCGTGCTGGTGGAGAAAGCGGGCAGACAGCAATCTGTCGCTCATGGGTGTCCAGCTGATGAGGGACTTGCGGAGGGCCATTGGGATGGCAAGTGCCACGCCATATAGGCCTGTCCGTCTCTCGGGGCCACTCCAGATGTAGCAATGGTCGCCTGCTGTTATTTCACCATTGCCTTGCCATCGGACTTCACAGAGCCCTGCCAGAGTGATGTTGTAGCGGCAGAGCTCTCGGGACAGCAGGGTGGCATATCCGGGGCGATGGAGTGTCTGGACGTTCCAAGTGGCAACACGGGTCCTGTGACGAAGGTTAATCCGTACTCGTTGGTCGGGGGCAGGCTGGGGTCCGTTACCGTGTTGGGCAGTCTGGCTTCTCTTTCTGATCAGTTTCGTAACAAGGGGGTTTCTCCTGGGTGGGTTGTTAGCCCTCCGCAGGATAGTCGGTTGGTGGGGCTGCCACCTAGCAGCGTACCGACACGCTGGGGTCTTTGTTTGTCTGGAACCTACCCTAGAGACCGGCCCGCCAAGGGTGGCCCTACCAGGAGCGAGCTCCAGATGGTATCGCTCTCCAGGGTCATTGGAACACACAAGCCCCCTCGCCACGTCAAGGCCAGACCCAGTTGAGGGGGTGAATACATACAGTCGTTCCAATAATGAGAAGAAGTTTCCTGCATCTGCTACACTTTTTACAGCATCTGCTATAACTAGGTTCAAGCAGTGTGCACTACAGTGAACACAGAAGGCATGTTTAGCTACTTCTTTTATTTTTGCTTCAACACCTGCATGTGCATCACTGCTGCACCATCATAGCTCTGGCCTACAAGGTTTTCCTTGTACTCCAGCCCATGCTTCTCAAAGAAACATATAATCTTGTCACTTAAGGCAGCAGCATCCAGGTGTTCTGCCACATCAAACTCCAGAAAGCTCTCATGAACCACACCGCTGTAAAAAATATCTCAGAACAAATGACATTTGTTCTTTTTTCTGAACATCTTTAGTTTCATCAACAATAACTGAAAACTGCTTGCTTGTTTTAACTTCCTTGATGATTTCCTCTTTGACCATTGCAGCCAAGCACTCAAGTAATTCATTCTGTATTGTTTTACTGGTATATTTTTCCTTTTTAGCTTGTTGTTGAAGTCTTTTTTTAATGATGGGGTTATGGTTACCCAGCAAGTCTAACATAGACAGAAAAAAACCCTTTTTTTTGGAGTTGAGAGACTCCCTGTGACCCCGCTGTGCTGTGTTTTCTGTGGCTGTCAGAACTAAAATTTCAGCTAATGTTCTAATGGAGTACTGATTTTCAGCCACCTGCTTCTTTTTTTGCTCATCCATTAGTCTAAACATTAAGGTATTTTTATCCTGAATTTTCTTGTTCTCTGTCTATGCAAACATTGCATTTACATGTCCTTCAGATCTGGCATGAGAACAGAAACCATTTCTTTCATTGTAGCCTTTTTCCAGTTGCAATAACCCTCGAATGAGGTGAAAACAGTCTTTGGAGCATCTGGGAGGGAAAAATGTCGACATGCAAAACAGTAAGCTGCATCTTTTGATTGTGAGTATTCAAACCAGGGATGAAATTTGTACCAGTCGCTGCAGAAGCTTCTTCTAGCTCCTCCCTGGAGGGTCTTAGGGAAACTGTCTGGCATTGGCTGCACTGGAACCTCACACCTGGACTTGGATACATCTAGAAGATGGAGGGAAGGAAAGATTCAAACTGCATTACATCTGAACTAATTATACAATTTAACAACTAGTAAAAACAGAATTGATTATAACCATCAGACTGTTAACATACACTAGCATTTTAGCCTGGGAGAGTATTTTTAGGTTCATTTTTTTAATTTTGGAATTTAACCTGGCCAATATATCTAAAACACATTGTACACAAAATATTAAATAAATATAAAAAATATAAATATAAATATAAAATATTAATATTATGTGTCCCCATCTCATTACACATTCACAATTTTCCCACAAGCTTTCTCAATTATTCATATTTAAGCAAACATAAATATTTGTATTTATTTTAAGAACTCTAAGCAATGTCTCTTAAATGCACCTTACAACAAAATGTCTGTTAATGTCATTTGTTGTTCTTATTTATATGTAACTTATTATACCATGCAGCAACAATTTCCATCCCATGAGGAGCAGCTGGACTGGAGATGGTTGGTGTTGGATCAGGAACTCTCCTTTCCCTTTCACTGTTTGAACCCTGCATATCATCTTTCTGCCTCCTCATCTTGGTGATGCTCTCCCTCCTCCATCTCTTCTCCAACCTCCTCCTGTCCCTGCTCACCATGGGCTTGTATTTCATCACATTTCTATTGCCCTTCTCTCTCTCCTTCCACATCGTCTTCGTCTTTTCTCCCTCCTTCCACCTCATCTTCTCTATCACCCTTGCTCAATTGTTCATTTTCTATTTCTGTCGCCTTTCTCTTTGGCGAGAAAAAACTGCAAATGCTACCTTTCCTCTTCATGTCTGTAAGATTCAAAGTGATTTCAGTGTTTTACAGATGGCGAATCAATCTTGGCTTTTGTAGCTACTTTACACAGATAACGTCAGACCTAGCTAACATTACATGTGTGGTTAGCAAAACAACGTTCTTCAACCTGATTTTAATTATCTCAAAATCAGCACTGCAACTATATTAGCACTGTGCTTTCATTATAATTACATTTCTTAGTAGATAGACATATCGATAGTTGCTCAGTTTCTTCCTCTTTCCTCTTGTGTCTTCTTTTCTCGCGACTCCTTGCTCCTTCGCTTTTTCCAACCAAATCAGTCTCTTAATGCACATGCGCTGCAGCCGCTCGCTGCCGCTCTGGCGTCATCTCGTGCTGCATTCAGGGCAGTCAGACATTGGAGTGCCTCGGTCGTAAATGTCAAATTCGTCGGTGCAAATTGGGGTGGCAGAAGGGGTGGCAAAGCTTTCTTTTAGGGGGGCATTTGCCCCCCTATGCCCCCCCAGTAGATCCGCCCATGGGCTTAGGGTGTTTCTTAGCCACGGGAAGTTCATTTTAGGCGCTGAGAAAATCTATTTCTTGTATGACCTCACTGCATCTGTCTTCTCACAAGCAGTCCATCAGCGTTAGGCATCAAGGCTGATTAATGCTGTTGTAAAGGTGCTCTAAACTTCATTGCCAGTGCTCATATGCTTTCTGTTCTATTTCTTTTATGAGCTGGTGCCGGAATGGTTAACCAATGGAAGTGGAGATGAGCCTTCTATCAACAAGGATTCTGTAATAAATGGTTAAAATCTGACAAAGTGTCCTGTCTGAAATGAATTGAAACAGCTTCTGTGTTCTTATTTATATCTAAAGCCATAAACATGCTTGTAAGCACTGAGGTTCACAAACTGCAGTCTTAATGATTTTTATAGCCTTAAGAATCGTTTTGCCAGCTGAAAACTTTTGAGTATTGCTCAGTATGTTTTAAATGGTCTGAAACATGCTCCTAGGCACCTTTTGGGGGAATTCCACAATCCATCTGTGAATGTGACCAAAAAAAGTCTCAAAGAATTGTGACCAATATATTGTAAATGTTCTGAAATGTACTTGTAAACACTGTCTGGGGGAATGATTTTGTCAACAGCACTTAATCAAATTTCATATTCCAGATTCCAAAGTCCATCCCTGAATGTGACCAGAAAAGTCATAGAATTATGACCAACAGGGTTTAAATGGTCTGAAATGTGCTCCTAAGCACCTTCTGGAGGAATGAGTTTGTTAACAACACTCAAATTTCACATTCCAGAATCCAGATTCCAAAATCCATCATTGAATGTGACCAAATAAACTCACATAAATTGTGACCATTTAAGTTGTAAATGCGCTCCTGAGCACCTTCTGGGGCAATGTTCTCAAAGCAACATTCAGAAAACATTTTCAGGATGTCAAGTCCTCAGATGACAGATCGTTCTTTACAAGATGTTCCTCTAATGTGATATTTTAACACAAGTGGAACACTCTGCCTGCAATGTTCTGAGGATGTACTGGGGATGTTATTGATGGAATCTGTACAATGTTCCCACAATGTTACATGAGAACAACAAATGGATTTTTTCAATGCACTGTCCGGAAAATGTTTCAAGAACATAAACTAAGAACTAAAATCAAACACCCTACTGAAAACATTACTAGAACTTTGTGGAACTTTCTCAGAGTGTTATTGCTGCACGTTGCTGCACAGTGATCAGCATAGAAAGACGTGATCTTCAAACACACCAACTGATGTACAGCACTGATCAATCTTTAGTGAGAATATTTAGCTGCACATTCAGACAGACAAGGCTCATATTTATTTCACAAACATTTGTAATATTGGATTATTTTTTGTCAATAAATAATCAGCATAGTGTAAGTGTAATTTTTTTGGTCACATTTCTTTAATTGGGTTCCTTTTACCTGCTGTATGATGTTTTTGGTCACGTTTATGCAGAAATATAGACAATTGATGTCACTCAAAAGGTTCAAAATCTCCAGAAATAAAACTTCCACAGCCATGAAGTTTGGTGAGGGCACAGACAGAATAGCTCCCTGCAGATCCAAATGATTGAAGGGCTCCAGCAGCGGACACATTTTTAGTAATTGACTTTGAAAAAAAAGTACAGTAATACCTGTAAAGTAAACAGTAAGTTCAGCTGTTTGTGTGTAGTCTCCACTGACAACCACAGCGATGCAGCTTCTCATCTGCAGATCAAACTCTTGTTTCTATGAGAAGAAAAAGCTGAAAGTGATTTCTGTTTCTGTGTTCAGGCTCAAATGTGAGGAACTGTCTCCACCTGCTGGATTAAAACAGTAACTAACTTAAAAAGTCCAACTTTAAACAAATCATAGGAAAAGAAAGTCTAATTTAAATTGTAGGAAAGAATCCTTAACAATTGCATGAAAAAGGTGTGGAAAAATATCCAAGTAACAAGCTCTAGTTTAAAGATAAGCCATATGTTGCTTTAAGCCAACATAAAAGAACCCAGTTTTTTAACCCGTTCTTTTTTTACCCCATTGTTTAAAGTCATCATGAAAGAGCCCTCATTGCATTCTAGTAACTTTCTTTTATCCAGAAAGTTTTGGAGCCAAATTCAAATCAGCATCTAACCAGTCATGTTGCGCTTCACTGACCAGGAGAGGTCAGAGGCCAAATACCTTTAGAGCTTACTTTTAGTTCAATTCTTAAACGTACACATCCAACTACTAAATATCTATGATGATCACAGATCTGAAATACCACTGAATAGGTAATTAAAATAAGATCAAACATGTTTATCTCATACTGTTCCTAAGATAATGTTAAAAGTGTAAATATGCATGCAAACTGTGAAATTTCAGGATACACTCAACAATTAGAAAATAAGATTTTGAAATAAGAAGTATTTGGGTCAATATATAATTGCAGGACTTACTGTAATATAGTTGACAGATATCAAAGTTGACATCTTTGCTGTTTTCAGGCCTAAAATCAACATGGCCGCCTATAACCAAACACCAGATGGCATTTTTGAAAGATTCTTCTAAATATTATATATACAATTGAGTAAAACTGAAATTAAAAGTTATTTATGAAGATATTGCAGCAAACCTGTCATCATGTGATAAATCCACACTTGACTCACACACAACTTTATATTAAATAACTCAGAAAGCCTTGGAGTCTTGCCAGTCTTTTCTTCAGGAGGAAATGACATCATGTGGAGCAGGTCATGTGATTTGGAATTAACACACTTCCTTGAGAGGTGTTTTTGTAATGGTTAACTTAGTTGAAAGTGATGTCTTGGATACAGACACAATTTGTTCTTTTTCATATAAAATTTGATATATTGCCAAAAAAGAAATATCTGTCATGATTATCTCAACTTAATAAAAAGAACACAATCAAGAAAATTTTTGAAGAAGCTCATTTTATTATTGTTTAGCTAATTAGAAGGTGGTTGTTATTAAATTTGGACGGTAATTAGTTGACATTTTAGTGATATTCAGTCATTTTTTTATTCCCAAATTATTGTTTCCATAACAAATAATTATAAAATTTGTAAAGACATGATCATAATTAACAACAACAAAAAACATTAGTTTTCTTACTTTTAATGAAAATGTATGCAAGATATAGCCCATGGACTTCAAATGTCCCTCAATTATATATTGACTCATATATGCTTGGGATAAGTACGGTGGCCGAGAGGTGCAAACCAAATTTACATAATGCAAAACACTTTTACAAAGCTTGAGACACATTTACATTTAGGAAAACATTTTTACATATCATAAAACAAAATTTCTGAGTTCTGAAACAAATTTACATTTTAGAAAAAAATTTACAAGATGCAAAACACTTTTACAACCTCCAAGACAAATTTACAAGTGACGAAACACTTTTACAAATCCAAAAACACTTTTACAAACTCAATTTAACCGGAAAGGGAATGTCCCAACTCCGGTGTTGAACCGGAAGTGATAACGAGGAGCGGCTAATGCGACTTTTGGTTGTTGTTGATGGTGAGCCAAGATGGACAGCGAGCGGGTGATGTTTTGCCCGTTTTGTGGGGAACATATGAGCCGATTGACGCGGTTTTGTTTTTCGTGTGGTCGGTCTTTAGAGTGTTTAAATGGCGCAGATCAGACCGACAGAGCAGAAACACAGGAGACATCTCAACCATCGGTTAATGCTAAACAGGGTAAGTGTAGCATGTAGCGGTGTGAAAAGCGCTAATGGTTAGCGGCTGTCAATTTTCTGTTTTGAAACGTGGCTATATTAATTTCAGCAGAAAAATCGTGTCCATCATATAAGCATTTCCTGGAGTACAGAAGCTCAAAGTCAAAGGAGCGGCAGTCATGTAACTACAGGCCGCGTGGAAGACATCGGGCTAAACAACGAAATCATGTCCAGGTATGTTTACTGACAGCCTTAGCTTATCAATACTTTGTCTGACTCGAGATGACTCAGAAGTGGATCTGTATCATGTTAGATTTATTATAGAGAAGGAATTAAGTGTAACAGAAAAACTAAAACCTTTGACGCAGGCACCTGTGTATTTTTGAGCAATAGTTCTCAAACTGTTCAACTTCACATCAAGTACCACCTTGTAACACATCTGACCTTTGAAGTACCACCTCATTAATATATTTGACCTTCCAAGTACCACCAGGACTAAAAAAGAACCTTAGATTAAGCTAAAAATTCAGTCGAAACAGGGTGCAAACCATGTCTAAGCCAGAAAAGTGCCTTACTTAAACACGAGTACAGGATAAATCAAACTATCTATAATTAACATGGATACAGTCTAAAATTGCAAAACACTGTTTTAGAGCATATAGCTCAGACACATGTACCTGTTGTTAAATCTTTTATAAAATATATTATCCATGCCTAATATAATAAATTAACATTATGGTATTATTTTTAGATAAACATTGGGTTGATGATGCCACATGGAAATGATGGAACTGATTTCAAACCTGTAAGAGGGAAAAGTCTTCCGTTATTTGTTGACCCAGAGGTCGAAGCACCTGATCTTCTGAAACAAGCTGTGAAGAAAATGAGAACATTCAACAAGGACGTGCCAGAAGGACCATATGTCCTTTTGTATCCAGACTGCTCAGAGGTGGTCCATGTGCCAGGGTCAGAAAAAACGTTCAAACTGGCTGATTATAAAAAGGAACTAGGGAGGCCATACTGCAGGATCAACTTTTTCATTTGCCTTGAAACACATTTCAAAGGAGGTTAGTGGATCTCATGACTCAATGTTTTTTACATATTTTAGATTAGACTCTATGGAAGGACACATCTATGGTATCTACATGAATTGTTGATTTGTTGTTTTTTTCAGAAGTGGGAGATACCTCAGACTCTGATTCTGAAATTATCATCACATCAAGGAGCACAGCTGAATTTAATCAAGCTGACACTGTGGTACACCAATTTTTATCATTTTTTTTTCTCATACCTTTATTTGTATGAACATATTTATTGATTTATTTATGACAACAATGCCAACCTTTCACTGTTGGTATATACTGTATATGGTAAGGGAAGCAATTACAAATTGTTGATAAATTTATACGTTTCCTCTCAGGTTTTTGAACCACCAAACCAAAGTACTCCCAAACACAAAACTGAAGATAAAAGGTCAGTACACTTTGGCATCTGGCCTTTGTCAAGGAGCCAGATTTAATTAAAGATCCTTTATAGTGGTACTCAACCAGTTGGAATCATGGCTGTATTTGTTTACAGTCTTAGATTACTATGTAGGACAGTAATAAGTAATGTAATAATTTTATAATTTTAACTATGTTTCAGAAATGCACTACGACATTCAACAACAATTCAGCCTGGACTGGTAAGAGGGCAGACTGTGGGATTGACATTTGGTACTTTCAGTAGTGTTGTTTCAGACATTTTTAATTTGTTTTCAGATAGAAATATCTGATGCTGAGGATATGGATCCACCTGAAACTAATTCAGCTAAGACTTCTTGCTATGGGTAAGTAAAAATTATAGTGACACATACTTTTTGTTAAATTAATCAGGAAGAAGGTTGGTTGCAACATGTTTTAACATCAAAATTGCAATTTCCCATCAGTAAATACACGGACCTGTATGCACCAGGTGTTGAGGAAGATGACGAGGAGCTGGTTACAGTCACTGAGGAAATTTCCCAGCACACAGCAAGGTAAAATGAACTTTTGACTGTGGCATTCCAGTTTTTTTGTGCAATATTGGTGGTATTTAGAAAATTCTTCTAAAAGCATGCACTGTCTGGGATATCCGTTAATTAGATCACTTTATCATTACAGGGAGGAGATGAACATAACACTACCTGACGTTGTGGCAAATCTGTCACTTCCTATTGATCACAAAAATGTCTGCAGATTCAACATCTCAAGGGCTAATGTTTGGGATGGAGCAGTCAGAGGTTTCAAGCGTACAACATATTCTGAAACCTATGACATGCTTGTCAGATTTACTGATGATGCTGGTGTCTTTGAGGAGGGAATTGATACAGGTGGTCCAAGAAGAGAATTTTTAACTCTGCTAATGAAACACCTGAAAGACCGACCCATTTTTGATGGACCAGAAGGACATCGGTTCTTGGTCTACAATGCAAATGGTGTGCATAGTGTTAGATGTATACTATACTACATGGTTGGTTAATGATCATTAAATATGGACGGCTATCATATGGCACAAGCTTTTTCCTATTTTTCTTAAAATGGATTGTGTTTTCTGTGTTTAATTTTGCAAAATGTGCTCATTCACAGCTGTTAGGGAGGATGAATACTTCATGGCAGGAAAGATGATCGCAGTGTCAATTGTACATGGAGGTCCAGGACCCCATTTCCTGTCTGAAGATCTTGTACATTACCTTGCTGGCCAGCCTTCGTTCAAAGCTGCAGTTAGTTTAATAACTGATGAAGAAATAGGGAAAGCTTTGCGAGAGGTGAGAATAGCATAAAGCTACAGTGTGGTAGGATGGTGTTTTACATTGTTTCTGTAGTGTAGTTTAGTACACTTTTGCTTCCTATCATGCATACACAGATTTGGCTTCGTTTATTAGTTTTTGATAGGGTAGGGTTACCATGATGGGTATGTCACTGAATAAAAATATGTAAGAGAATACAGTCAGTTACTGGGATGCTTATGCTGTTTATTATGTCTTTCAGATTGAGAATGCTACTTCATTGGATGCTCTGCGGGAATGTATCCTGAGACACAGCACAATGTTACAAACAGCAGGCTGTCTGAGACATGTGGCTGCTCTGGGAGAGAAGAAAGAAGTTGTGGCAGACTACCTCAGATGGTATATTATTGACCGCAACTCATCTGTAATTGACAGGTCAGAACATATTTTTAATTGTCATTTTCTCTGTGATAATTTTGTTTGAAATTTCTCATGGCATGTATATCTGTTATCACTTAGTCAATGTAGTAACACAAGTCACACACAACTAGCCTTGTGTGTACATTTGAAGAGTTAATTTGCAAAAACAGCTTCTCTGATTTTGTTATTTTTTTTTTTTAGTTTCTACTGAGTCACATGCACTCAATGTCAGTTTGATTGATATTATTTCAAGTAAACAACAAAAAAACAAGTTTTCTAAAAAAAAAAGTGAACATTGAGTTATCGGTTTTTGCAAATTAACTCTTAATTTGTTTTGGAGGGATTGGAAGAGAACCTCTACAGCCACACAGCGGTGAAAGTGTTTGTGTTCACTTTGTAGATTCAAAGATGGTCTTACTACCCTTCAGTTTCTTAATGCACTACAACAACACCCTTCTTTGCTGTCCCCTGTCCTGTGCCACACTGCAAAGCCACTCACTGGCTTGGAACTTGAGAGACTCTTCAAACCTAACCTCAGCCCTTCAGGGAGTAACAGGAGACTAAAAGAAAGTCAAACTTTGGCCTACTGGGCAGACTACCTCCTTGATTGTGAAGGTTTGTATGTTTTTTGTAACTACCTGAAACACCACATTACCATGGTCTATCTGAACATTTTTTTCTTTACAGAAGGCAAGGCCTCTGTGTCTGTGGAGGATGTTTTGATGTTTGCAACTGGGCTGTCATCACTTCCCCCTTCTGGTTTGGAACCACTGCCTCAAATACAGTTCCTGGATGACTCTCCATTCCCGATGGCAAATACATGTTCAAACTTGCTAAAATTACCACTCCTTGATTCATACAGTATGTTTAAGTCACAAATGGACTTTGGAATTGAAAATAGTCCAGGATTTGGCTGTTTTTAAACCACATGACTAGATTACCTCTGGAGCAGTGTTTCTCAAACTTCTCACATCAAGTACCACCTCGTAACACATTTGACAAGCAAAGTACCACCTCATTAAATATATGACCTTCCAAGTACCACCAGGACTAAATCTGGAGAAAACCAGGTCCAAAAGGAATCTTAATTAAAGCTAAACTGGTCTGAATTTTGTGTGAAGTAGGTGTAAACTATGTCTGAACCAGAAAAGTGCCTAACTTAAACACATTACTAAACCAAACTAAATTATCTCTAATTAAAATGAATAAAGTAGATGCAGATGACCCTGAGTACCACCAGCAGCACACATACCACCGTTTGAGAAACACTGCTCTAGAGCTCAGACTTTAGAAATGTTTTGTTCTAAACTTGCTGTTGTTGGTGCACTTAAAGGTGCGGTTAGATCTCAATCGTTTTAGATCCATTATTTTTAAACTGTGGTCTGTTTATGAATCACTGTTATGTATTCAGATTAATTTTAGAATGAGAGGAGCATTTCAGGAGATTTTGTTCTCGAAAAAAATGTTAAAATGTAGTAACGGGGTATTACTTTGCTTTATTTTTTATTCATATATTTTCCGCTTTGAATTAATGAAGCCGTGACAAATTCAGACACGTTTGTGTACATGTTCTACCATTCCAATAAACATGTCTTCTTTCATAGCTCAGCAGTTTCTTTTAGTTTTAGATACAGTTCAGTTGCAGACTGCCAACACTCTGGCTTCTGTAAATGACTGTTCTCCATGGCCAAGTCCAAATACTCCTGCATGCTGGTGTCCCCACATGGAGCTCTTAACAGGCGAGCCTCAGGAAAGGCATCCAGTTCAGCCCGTTCAACTTTAAATCCACAGTCTCTGGAGCCAAACCTATGTTAAACATAAGACAAAATTAAAGATAAAAGGAAAACAAATACAAATTTCAATCTATCACCAAAGTATTACCTGTATGGTAAGTAGTAGAGCTCATTGGGCACACCTCCTGGACATGATGCTGTTCTTGAGGGGCGGATCCTGTGACTGTTCCACAGTCTCACACACTCATCCAAGTCCTTCTGGATAATATCACCAAAAGAATATCTCAGTAGACATTGATGCTCATGACTCCCGTTGAAGTATCCAGCATCTCTAAGGTCTGCAAATAGGTCCATCCAGAACTGAGACCTAGAGCAATCAGGAAAATATTTTAATTTTAAGTGTTTTAAGTGTTTTAAGTGTATTTGCAGTGTTTCCCATTAATAGAAGAAACTATAACGCCTCTCACCACACTATTTTTACCCCCATGGTCGAAATAAAAGCTAAACAATTAATGTTGAACATAAATTATATATATTTTTGCTTCTTGTCTTATCATAAACACATAAGGTAATTTATACTTATTTTAATAAGTATAACTTGCCTATACTTATGAAAACACTTCCTAATGATCAAATAGAAACAATAATATTTGATGATTTTACTCCAAAATTGATATTAGATAACAAAAATAAGGGTAACTTATATTCCCATAGTCTCAGTTAAATCTGTGGGAAACTCTACTTATGTTTAAATTAATAAAATAAAATGTTACATATAATATGACTTGAGGACGGTCACTTACCTTCCCTTTCTGAAGATGGACCACCAGGACTCAATCCTCTGGTTGTTTGTGGATGAGCCATACATGTGGCTGGATGCTCCAGAGAAGTAGTCATTGTGGTAGTGGCGTAGTGTGCTCTGAATTGCAGCCATGGTCCCGTTCTCAGTGCCACAGTCAGTCCTCAGTCTCATGGGAGTGACACCAAGGTTTCGCACACATGACAGAAAATAGTAAGCGATCACACTTGGGTCATTATTTGTCGGTCCACATGCAAGCCACATTACTTTACGGGAAAATCCATCGATACAGCCTGAAATAGCCAACCCGAATGGCTTAAGCTTGTCATAACCATCTGCATGCCACATGTAGTTTGGTCCCATGGAGTGGTAAGTTCTTCTGACAAACCTTCTGCGTGATCTCCTCTCACATCCCCGAGTATTCAGTTCCCGAAGCAAATTCATCACATGATCCCTCTTTACACGTAGATTGTGCTTTTGTTTAAGCACCTGGCACATCGTGCGGTAGCCAAATAACTGTCCAGGTCCACGAAGTTCCAGTTGGATGGCCCTCATTATGGCGTTTGTAGCGGAGTAATACTTTCTGCGATATAAACCAGCTTCATTCAGTTTGCTTTTCAGAGACCTCAAGCTGATTTGAAAACCGTGTAAACATGACATCATATCCACGATTACAGCGTACGAGTGTCCTTCATTGAAATATCTTATACACTGCTGAAGCATATCTACTCTGTCGGTCTGATCTGCGCCATTTAAACACTCTAAAGACCGACCACACGAAAAACAAAACCGCGTCAATCGGCTCATATGTTCCCCACAAAACGGGCAAAACATCACCCGCTCGCTGTCCATCTTGGCTCACCATCAACAACAACCAAAAGTCGCATTAGCCGCTCCTCGTTATCACTTCCGGTTCAACACCGGAGTTGGGACATTCCCTTTCCGGTTAAATTGAGTTTGTAAAAGTGTTTTTGGATTTGTAAAAGTGTTTCGTCACTTGTAAATTTGTCTTGGAGGTTGTAAAAGTGTTTTGCATCTTGTAAATTTTTTTCTAAAATGTAAATTTGTTTCAGAACTTGTAATTTTGTTTTATGATATGTAAAAATGTTTTCCTAAATGTAAATTTGTCTCAAGCTTTGTAAAAGTGTTTTGCATTATGTAAATTTGGTTTGCACCTCTCGGCCACCGTAGATAAGTGTCTCTCTGTGTCTTTTATGGCTGTGGTCTGTGAGGAGAGAAGGAGGGTGTTTGTGTTTCCTGTGTGCTTCTCTACAAACACTTCAGTTTCGGTGTGTTCCTCTTCCATACTGGTCCTCATCAACCTGCTATCAGATTGAGTCCAGATTTTGGGATCATCACTAAGGTGGTGCTGCATTTCCTTTATGTTGTGGTTTAAACTGTTGAATTCAAGTTCTGTGTGTTAGGTAGGGAGGCCAGAATATTCCCGTCGATGTAGGAGACATCCTGTTGTCTCCAAGAGAGCTGTGAGTGTTCCTTTAGTAGTAAACATCCGATCAGCAGATCATTTGGATGTGAGTTTTGGGTTAGTCGTCTTCTGAAATGGTTTCTTACCAAATTTACAGCTGCGGGAAGAAGTCTCTGGACTATCTATACACCCACGCATCAGTGGTTTCAAATGCACTTTAAGACAATACACTGTAGAAAAAAACATTTCAGTTATTTTTATTGGAGGGGTCAAGTCAAAAAAAATTGAGCTCCGTCCATCCTCCCTTCATTGATCTAGTGCGTGCGACATGCTGTGGGTGAAATCATGCTTGTTAAATGTTAGGTGATGCAGGCTGCAGCCCACAGTGATTCATTCTAAAGGAGGAGCTTCTGGAGCACTGAGACTGGCGTGGGAAGAAGCGGATGACCTAATAGAGCGTGCGCGGTTTGTCAGCTTTTTATCATCCTCCACCAGCATCCTCGATTCTGTTGGAGAAGCGCGGAGGAGAGAAGGCGGCACGATGGAGCGGATGGAGTCGATGGAGCCGATCTCCACGTACTATAAAACGGACTACCCGGAGATCCATCCCGAATCCGGATCCAGAGAGACCACCGAGAGCCAGGCAAAAACTCCCCCAGCTCCGACATATGACGAGGAGTTGGTGCACAAGGTAGGACTTTGTAAGGTAACAAAGATACAGCACCCAGGAACTGTGCCACAAAGCAGATTGTAGTTTCCAAACCAAAAATGCTCAACTCTGCGGAGGCTGGCGAATATTTTTTTTGTTTTTGTCCTCATTTCGGACTCTTGGTGGCACTGATCCCCGCATGGATGCAGTATGGATGCCCTAAACAGATCATTTCTTCTGATGATCTGTCAGCTTTTAGCTCTTCACAAGTGGCCTGTTGCTTCTTGCTGCTGCAGAGATTGAAGAAATCTTTCAGTGAGGTCACGTTCTGTTTTATATTCTACTAACTTCCTCTAACATCTGCAGATGTGCGTCTGTCATTACAATCAAACCTTTAAACATTTGTTTATACCTGTTATTAACATTTTGTCTTTTTAGACTTTAATTAAATTGTTTCTCCTTTTTGAAAAAACACACGAAAGTAAAAAGTAGTAAAAACATCAACTTAAAGACAGTTACACATAAAACCAACATAAATACAATCATTTATAATATTTTTCTCAGAAATGGCACAGCAACTCAATGATCCCTTCGTCAAATCCACTACAACAAACTGATGTAGACAAACTACAGTAACATTAGTATTTAAAAAAGGTTTCAAGATTTCTTTTAAGTTGAGGTGCTTTCATAACCACACAGCCTCAAGCAGTTGAGGCTACATTTGCTACATTAGTGTGCGAATTTAAAGTCCACGATGAATTAATCCACTGAATCCCTTCCGGTGCAGGCTTCTGACCTCGCTGTAGATGGAAGTGAAAGTCCCTTTAGGCTTCACTGAAATGTCACATTATATTATAAAGCTGTGCAGTTGGAACAGCTTCCCGGGCGCAGTGCCAGTCAAAACTCATTCTTTTTCTAGATCTTTCTGGGCTTCAGTCACAATGCCCTACTTCCCTGTTAAATATCATCCACTGAGCAAAATAATTGTATCAACAATTTTAAGAGAGAGAGGGAGATTATTGATTGCATTGCATTTAACACATTTGTTCTACTATTATACAACCTGCTGTTATGGAATTGCATTTAAAGGAGAGATGTAAAAGAATAATTGATTGTTGCTTAATGACTTTGTGTTATTAGTGAGTTTAGCGTCAACTGAGCTATTCTGAAGGCTAATGGTCTATGAGATATGGGCTCCCTAATGCAACCATATCCACTTTGACCAGCTGCCTTTAATTGCCTTTTGCCTTCAAGCAACGTGCGTGTGTGTGTGTGTGTGTGTGTGTGTGTGTGTGTGTGTGTGTGTGTGTGTGTGTGTGTGTGTGTGTGTGTGTGTGTGTGTGTGCGTGTGTGTGTGTTTACTCATGTCGTGGGGACATAAATCTGTTCATACAGCCATGCCGTAGAGACTTGCTTCCCTGTTCGGGACAAGTCCCCATTATGTAAATAATTAATTTAAGGGTAAAGACTTGCTTGGACTGTTACAATCTTGGGAGTGAGGACAGTTTTGGAAATTGCGATTTTGGTGTGTCCTCATTTTTGGCACTGTCGCCTCACAGCTAGAAGATTCCTGGTTTGTGTCCCAGCCCAGTGGGTTTTTACCGAGTACTCCAGCTTACTCCCACAGTCCAAAAAAAATGCTGAGGTTATTTGGTGATTGTCAGTTGTCTGTAGGTGTGAATGTGTATGTACTTGTCTGTCTCTCTGTGTAGCCCTGTGATAGACTGGTGACCTGTCCAGGACATCCCCAATACCCTATGTCAGCTGGCATAGACTCCAGTCCCCTGCGACCCTAATGACGATTAAGCGGTGTATAGAAAATAGATGGATGATTTGTTAGGGTAATAACCCTTTCCACCTGGGAGGTACCCATATCTATTTTAAAACACCACCCACCACCACCTTTTGAAAGTAAAAGAGCGTGGCACATTCAGTGAAGAAGCCAGTTGGTACCACTGTGACTCAAATGAATCTAGTATTTGATGTGCATCATTTCTCTTGCATTAAATTTGATAGAATTTTTGGAAAAGTTCATTAACATCAGTGTGACTGATTTGGTGTTACAAGGCTGTTCCAATCTTTAGTTTTGATAAGGCAGAAGTAAAAATGTAAATTTTTGTTAAATTCTGGCCTGGTGATGGCTAGACTTACTGTATTTCAAAGTTCTCCCCGGTGTCCCTTATCCATGCAACCCAAGGATGTTCATTTTGGCCTTACACCTGGGAACATTTCTTAGGTTGAACTTTAGAAGGAGAAAAAAGGGCTCAACAGATTAAGGCTTGGTTTTAGGGGTCAGGTTAGAATCTGGTTCTAAGGAATGTCATATGACAATCAGTGTCTTAACAAAGATGGAGAGAGTACAAACATGCACTTGTGTCTATGCACACACATACACACACACAATATTATGAGAAAAGCAGGTGTGCTGCTAAGGGGAAAATTATAGCAATACTAGCTGTCGTTTCCTTCAAAAATCAGCATAATTTCAAGTGAACAGCAGACCAATTTATCCATGTTGGCCTTCTTGTTCCCAGTAGTCATGCATTTATTTATTTATTGGTATTATCTTTTACAGTGATTCTTTTCTGTGTTTCCTTTCCTTCACTCTTCCCCACCTTTTTTTTGTCCCTGAGGCACCAGGATCACACAACAGAAACAGAGGCTTTTTGAGTGCTCTTTTGGTTAGGCCAGTGGAGCTGAAATGACTAGATGAAGCTCTAAGGAGAAACTGTATTGTGGCTATTTTTTTCCCTTCATTCTACTATCATGGTGACGCAAAGCTCTGGAGAATTTTCATGAAAATCAATGTAATATTGCTTTTGTGCCATACAGTTGAATATCTGCTGGGTTTTTCTAACCTTATCTTACACAAATCTTTAAAGGATAAGATAACATATTTGTCTTACTCCCAATAAATCCTATCAAGACCCAAACACGGTTCATTAGTACATCTCTTAGTACTTTTCAGCTTCCCTACTCTCTCTGTGGCTTACAGCTGCTAGTCAACCTTTTTAAAACTGCAATTCTAAAAACAATTATGTGAATTTTATATTATACGACTCTGTGTAATGTGAAAAACACTTCTCATAATGGTAAACCCTAGAGAATTTTTACCCGACGTTGCAGTTCACCTCAGTCATACAAAGCATTTGAGTGCCTTTCAGCACACTGATTTGGTTTTGCAGCACACAAACTCTACTTCTGTCAACACTGTTTCCAGTTGGCAGCTACTTTCAACCAAAAAATCTAACAAACCCACTGCACATACCTGCCAAAGAACAAACTGTAAACAGACCCAGTTTGCAACAAGATGGTGGAGCACTTCGCACCATCTTAAGAGACAAATATTTTTTCAGGATTTGATGGAGACCAAAGCAAAGTTATAAAGACAGTGACTATATAGCTTTGAGTTGAAACTCAACTCCAAATGAAAGTGTGACTGCACAAACATGTACCAGCAAATAAATGTAAAGGAAATTAAGACTATGAGCAAGCTAACATGGATGTAAATCATCAATTTGCAACATGCTTAAAGAATCCACTGTGCAAATATGGTTCACTGATGTGTTTTTAATAGATTTTGGACAACAATGTACCTCTATGACTCTGGAGAATAAGATGTTGTCTATCAGGCTTCGATATATACTCGATACTTGTTATGGATCCACAGATAATGCTCAAATGTAGTGTAAGAGGCACAATGAACAAGCATAAGGCAAGATAAAAAAAAATAGTTATTGTACAGCGAAAGTACTACAGAACATGGACTACAACTAGAAGCGTTGTCCTACGCTTTGTAGGACTACAACAGGAAGTGATGCGAAGGTCACAAATGCAATAAATGGCAAAATGCACTCAGAATACTGGAGCCCTCTAGAGGGCAGGTAGAATAACCATAACCATCCATCTATTATCTATACACCGCTTAATCCTCACGAGGGGGCTGGAGCCTATCCCACCTGATATAGGATGAAGGCAGGGGACACCCCGGACAGGTCACCAGTCTATTGCTGGGATACACTTAAGGACAAACAACCAAACACGTTCACAGTCACACCTACGGACAATTTAGAATCACCAATTAACCTCAGCATGTTTTTGGACTGTGGGAGGAAGGCAGAGTAACCGTAGAGAACCCATGTTGCAAAGGGAGAACATGCAAACTCCACGCAGAAAGATCCCAGGCGCCCTAACCGGGACGCAAACCAGGCGATCTTCTAGCTGCGAGGCAATGGTGCTAACCAATGCGCCACCTTGCAGTCTTAACCATAGGGTAATACAAAATACAACAAGGATTAAACTAACCCACGAGAGGTAAGACTTAGGTAGGAAAGCAGAAGCTGCTATGAACAAGATGATAAAGCAGGAGGACTGAACAACTAATCGGCAAGGCTAGATGTTCCAAAAACAGGATGCACTACAAGGTCTGGCTTAGAGACTAAACAGGAAACTTAGCTGACATCAAAAGCTGAGAGGGGGGTACAAGAGGCTGTGGCAGGGGATCGGTTGCGTTTGGAGTGTGGCTTGGCGGAGGTGGCAGGTGCTGCAGATGTTGGCCCAATCAGCATGGTGGAGGATTCCGGCCGACGAGGGACGGGGTTGCAGATGGATCCAGGAGTCAGAGCGTAGGAATCCGGGTGTGGGCACGAGCAGGCAGGAGTCCAGATGTGACTGTTTGACAATTCAGCATCAAGTGGTCTGTAGAGTCTGTCTTTATGGGAGAAGAGATAGTAGACTTGATTACTTCCAAGTCCTGCTGATTGGATTGGCTGCACCTACCTGCCAGCACCACACACACCTGAGGAGAGAGAGGAAGGGAAGCGGAACAGAGAAACTGCCGCTACCTACAGCCAGAAGTGGAGGGCGTAACAACACTTGCTAGTAGATGGGTGGATTATTTCATGGCATTTGTAAGCAAAATATTGAATATTGTCAAATTCATCTGTTCTATGCATTGTGGTATTTTATTTAAAATTTTAGAGTTTATCAGCGCTAATATGCATCTGGTTTTTCTATTATATATTGATATCAAGATGTAAAATGACGTATGCCATGGTAGAAAAATATGTGTACATTACCCAACACAGATTGACACTTCTGTAAATTTAATTTCAGCCATCAGGTTGACCTTTAATATTTGGTTCTGTGCCTTAAACAGAGACAGAGACAAACCTCATTTTCCAGTCAAGTGGTGATCTGCAGAACTGTATGACTCCAGATTCACATAATGTTACTCCAACTTTCCATTCATTAAAGGGATAATCCATGTTTATTACCACAGTGGCTTCCAGGACAGCTCATATCAAAGCTTACTTCTTAGTAAGAAAAACTGCGCTCAGACAGGAAGAAAGGCACTTAATCTGTTTGTGAGGTCTGGAGATGAGTAAAATCTAATTTTCTCCCCTTCTATCTCTGTGTATCTATCTTGCCACAACACATACACACAATAAACTATGTAGTGTCTAATTCATGAACTTCTGCGGTGCTTTTGTCTTATTGCCTCCAACATCCAGAGGGTTTTTATGAGAGCCTCACTTCCCAGTTAACCTCTGTTACCATGGAAACGGTGTCACACCCCTGTCCCGCCACTCATAAATTCACATTATAATCATGTGTGCATCATTGTGTGTAATATTAAGAGTATGGTTGTTTCACCTTGTTACTTCTATTTGCACATATGTTGCTATGATTGACATCCTGAAAACAGGTAACAACTGTCATTAAGGGTCTCTGGACACATCATCAGTGTCCAGATAGCTAATTACTTTGAAACCCCACCTCTCCTCCTTTTAGCCAGAGTCATCTTGAGGCTATCTCTGCTGTTTTGGTGATACTGCCGATGCCTCTTCCCCTCTCCTCACCCTCAGTATCTAACTAGCTGAAGGGTCTGGCCAAAGACCGTGATAGATTAGGGTAAAAGTGCCCTGATAAGAGCTGCGAGGGGCATGGGCTGACAGGGACTATGAGATTTTAAAAAAATCTTGAAACTCCTTAATAAAAGACAAAATGGTTTGTAAAAGACCCACTAAAATCATATATACAGGGTTGACTGGGCGAGCGGGAACTTCATTTGTTCTGTTAGGGGTAAGGGTTTGCAAATCCTCTGCATCCTTCCTCCAGTCGGACACACCCTGCTATCAATCCAAGCTGCCGGCAGTCGCTGATTGGTCCTGCATACTTGGAGAGCTTCCCTTCGAAGGACTCTTCCAAGCGATCTTGCAACGGAACTGTCAGTCCATTAGCACAGCTTGTTTAGTGGCCTCAGACACAACATCTGGTCACAGGGTGGTTGCTGAGATCTGGTTGGGGAAAATGAGTTGTTATTGGAGGTCCACTATCAACTACCAGTTACATGCAGATGTTGCTTTAGTGGGTTTTGATAGATCCCCAACGCTGACAAAGGTGATGGCCTGTTTGGATGGTCAGGACTGTTTTGCCCTATCAATTCCTCTGCTGATGGCTTTAGTGATGGTTTTCAGGACTTGACTGTGCCTCCAACATCTTGGTGTGGCTTGGCTTTCCAAGCTCCCTGCTGTTTCATTCCCTCCAATTTGCAGGCTCTCATCTCACGCCACTGCTGTTCTCACTTCCTCCTGGATTAAGCCTTGACGCACCCTTGCCTCTACTTCCTGAACAGCTTCTTCTGCGATCTACATCCTGCCAGTCCTCACTTGAATCCCTGCTTTTTCCACTTTCAGATCACTAGAGTGCCTGTACTGTATCACCTCTCTGACTCTTTTTACCTTGAATGATTTCTCTGAGGTTTTGAAGGAGATGCAGTTAACAGCCCCAGCCATTTCCTCGTGTGCTTGGTGACCCTTTTCTCTAAGGTTTCCACAGTTGTGTTTGGGACTGCATAGATAAGGAGAGACCATAAAACTCTTGGGAGAATGCTGGGCTGATCCAGCCAGGCTTTGAATTTACCAGGAAGGCCTGGATTGATGTGTTGTGGAAGATGGATGAAGTGTCTGATTCTGTTGGGCACATGATATTTGGCCAGTGAGAGTTTTACCATCTTGTGGGGAATGGAGCCATATGCACTGACAGGTTGCCTTTGTTCTCTCTGGCCACCTTAATGAGCTAAGTCACTGCATCTGTGTGCTCCAGACCACCTGGCAACCATGTAATGCCACTGTGCTGGACTGATGTGTCGATGATCTTTGACACAAAATAGGGAGGTGAAGTAGAATTGTTCTCTCTGGGAGGAGTTTTTCTCCTTTCTTAAAATACACATCAGCTGGATCAAATCAATGTGTTCTTCTTCACCTGCCTCCTTGTAGTGGAACTTCAGTGCTTTGATCTCCCGCCTGATGTTATGGATCTTCACCACTCTATGATTTCTTAAGTAAGACGCCCTCGGTTCTCCAAACCATTCAACTACAATACTGACAAAGTTAGTTGCCATTGCCTTCAGAATTTGGTTGACATCTTTATCAAATTACTTCCACTCCACACCTGAAGTCATTTAAAAGTAAACGCCATAGTTTGTGAGTGTTTCATAAGCTATATTGTAGCTTTAAAATAAAATATAAATGCATACTTTCGAGGAAAAAAAATCTGCAGATAGCTTAAATTATTAGTATCAAGTGCAGAATTTTTCCTAATTTTGTAACAGTTTTTATTGTGGTTAGTTTAAAGGAACCATATGATAAACATGTTTTTTGATAGTCTTTGCACATCATTTTTTGAGATGTCCTCTAAAAATTGATTTCTTCTTATTCTATCTAATTTTGTTTTGTGTAATTGTGATAATGAAGTAAAAAATAGCATGAAAAATGCAAATCACTGGGAATATGAAAATATAAAAGCATAATAAAACCTTTGTTAATTAGTGGAGCTGCTGTTGAGCAATAACCCAAATGCTGAGTGTAATTTTAAAGTTCACTTTTAAAATGGAAAATTTCCTTTAATCTTTAACCACCATGTGTCTATGGAGCTGCACTGAAACCCAACGACAACTGACAAAATTTTAGGTTTTGTCTAATAATGTTGATGCACCATAGGGTTTTTTGTGGTTGTTGAGCATTAGCTAGTGAACTGCACCCAAAATTTGCTGAGGATTTATTGGAATTTCTGTTGCAAGTCAGTAAAACCTTCAAGGGGTTACATGCTTCATTGCTAACATCTTCAAAATTACCACATTGCTTATTTGAGTACCTAGGAGCTGGTTGCAAGCAGACATTTTGTAGATATGGTGCTTATAAGGCTAATTTTTACTGGAAATATCTTTTCCTGTAAACATTAATGTCGGCACTGCTGTTGCCGCTTTTAAATGAGCAATGGCACCATCTTGACTAATCTGTGCACATTACTCCTGTATAAATATTCTGGTCTTTGTAATTTTGGTATTTGTTAAAAAAAAAAAAAAAAAATCAGTCTTTCAGTCTACTATCTTTCATGCATTTTATTCAAACTGTTATGAGTGGCAGAAGACCTGAAGAGAGCTAGTTGCTGGCCTTTGCTAAAATGCTAAAAACAAGCTGTTTTTACCTTTAAAAAACAGATTTTATTGTGTCGACCAGTAATTGTACTACTGATCCTATGAGTCTACTCTTCTAATCATCTGAAGGATGGAAAGGGGTAAGTACTGTGCAGTTTAGTGCATGTAAATTTAACAACGGAAGGCTTTAGAATCTCTTTTTGTAAGTGTTTTGTAGCTACTTTATATCCAAACACTGTTCTATTGTTTAATAGGTACATAGAAACCTTTTAAATAGAGACAGGGCTGAGCCATGTTCAAGTCAAGCACGGAACATTTTATTGTCCTCCCCCCAGCAACATACCTGGGCACAAAGGTTCCTACCCAGCCTGATACTACATCCCCCTTTCTTATAAGGAACAAAACATTGTGTACAAATGATGTCTTTGTTTCACAAGCTGGCATTGTAGAAACATTTTCAATTACACATATCAACAGTGTATTAATAACATTGATGAACATTTTTGTTTCTCTTTAAGACATTAACTTTTTTTTTCTTTTAATATTATTTAACGGGATGACCTTTTTATAAAACATCTTAAAACAAACAAGGGAGTGGGGTAGACTGCCCAAACCCTAGAGTGGGAGTAAGGATTATTCTGCCCCAAATCACATCCACTCATGTAACATAGTTCTTTAGATACTCTGGTGTTTTTCTGATGCGAGCTGGATAACGTCTTCCAGACTCTGAAGACTGCTGGTTTGAGTTGGGGAGATTCGCAGGTGAGACCGGTTCATTCACAGTCTCTGCAGTGTTGTTCTCGGAAGGGATATCCGGGACGGTGATGTGCGGCGCAGGACCAACAGGTGTGCGTGAAAGATGGTGCCTGTTTCTTCTCAAATTGCCGCCTGATGTTTCGATGATGTATGATCTGGGTGTTTCGGCTTTAGACACCACAGTTCCTCTCTGCTGCATGTCCTTGACCCACACATGGTCTCCAGGTTGCAAGATGGGCATGTTGTGAGCTCTGTGTCGTTTGTCAAAGTTCAGTTTTTGTTTCTGCCTGTAACTCTGTTCTCTCATCTTCACCTTTTCCAAGTCAGCTCCGTTTGGATCGAGCTGTGAAGGAATGACAGGAACAGTAGTGCGTATCTTACGTCCCATTAGCAGTTCTGTTGGACTGTAACCATTTGCCAACGGTGAGGCACGATAAGCCATCAAAGCTAAGTAGGGATCACTAGACTTCTTAAGCAAGCTTTTGATAGTCCTTATTGCCCGCTCCACCTCGCCATTACTCTGTGGGAAAAGCGGACTAGATGTGATATGTGAAAAACCCCACATCTGTGCAAACTTTTGGAAAGCTTCAGATGCAAACTGCGGACCATTGTCTGAGCGTACCACTTCAGGTATGCCGTGTCTAGCAAAAATAGACTTACAGTGGTCAATAACAGCTTCTGAAGTTGTGCTTGAAAGTTTGGCTACCTCAAAAAATCTTGAGAAATAGTCTACAATAGCGAGATACTGATTTTTACCAAACTGAAACAGATCTGCACCTATTGTACACCATGGTCTAGAAGGAAAGTCTGTTCCTAACATAGTCTCCTTGTTGTGAACTCGCTCACGTGCGCATATGTCACACTTTTCAATGAGTTGCGTAAGATCTTTACTTAGACCTGGCCACCAAACAGATTGTTTAGCACGTTCTCTGCACTTTGTAATGCCTAAGTGGCCCTCGTGAAGTTTGTTCAGAATGTCACCTCTGAGTGTTGTAGGTATGACAAGTCTACATCTTAGTAACAACAACCCATTTTGAACAGTTAGTTCACCTGCAAAAGGTAAGTATGGCTGAAAAGTCTTTTCTACTGAAAACTTGTCCGGCCAACCTTTGACACAAAACTCCTTGAGCTGGTGCAGGATTTCATCATTGTCCTGGTGAGTCTGTATTTCTTTAAGTCTCTTTTCAGTTACAGGGAGGCTGGCTACGATGGCGTCGGCATAAAGGTCGATCTCCTCCTCGCGTAGTCGCTCCTCTGAACAAGCAAGTGGTGCTCTTGATAGCACATCAGCTGTGGCAATTTCTTTGCCTGCCACATGTGATATGGTGAATGAAAATCTCATGAGACGCATTTTTAAACGTTGGATACGTGGAGGTAGTTCATCCAGATTTCTCGAGCCAAGCAGTGGGACTAGAGGTTTGTGATCAGTCTGAATGTGAAAGTCTTTTCCAATCAGAAACTCGGCAAACCGCTCACAAGCCCACGTTGTGGCTAGCGCTTCTTTCTCGATTTGCGCATAGCGCTGTTCTGTGGTGCTCAGTGCTCGTGATGCGTATGCCACTGGTTTCCAGTCTGTACTGCTTGTTTTTTGCAAAAGAACAGCACCCAGTCCATATGAAGATGAATCTGCTGAGACTAGCGTGTCTGCAGAGGGATCATACAGACCTAGTCCTGGGGGTGTTGTCAAGTCCTGTTTGATGCTTTCAAAAGCCTGCATCTGCTGCGGTCCCCATGACCACGTTTGATTTCCTCAAGAGATCTCTGAGCGGACGCGTTTTCTCTGCTAAGTGTGGCAAAAACTTCCCCAAGTGATTCGCCATTCTCAAGAAACGCCTCACTTCCAAAACGTTGGTTGGTTCTTTCATACCTGTTACTGCACTGACCTTATCTGGGTCTGGGCTGACTCCAGATGCTTGAATTATCTGACCAAGGAATTTGATTTTAGTCTTTGAAAATTCACATTTGTCATTCAGTGTTACTCCTGCATCTCGTAGACGTGTGAGAGCTGTCCTCAGTCTTTCATCATGCTCTTTTTGATTTGCTCCCCAGATGAGAACATCATCCATTTGACACACGACTCCTTCTAAACCCTCCAGAATCTGCTGCATGCGTTTCTGGAAGTGTTCTGGTGCTGAGGAAAGTCCAAAACACAGATGATTGTAGCAATAGCGACCGAAGGGAGTGATGAAGGTCGTGAGCAGAGCTGATTCTTTGGAAAGAGGAATCTGCCAGAAACCTGCATTGGCATCTAGCTTTGAAAATATCTTGGCGCCTGAAAGCTGTCCAAGAGTATTCTCCACAGAAGGTAGCTGGTGTCTCTCTCTTAGGACCGATTTGTTGAGTTGAGTGAGGTCAGAACATATTCTCACTTTTTCCTGCTTGCGTTTGGGAACCACCACCATAGGCGCACACCATTCTGTTGGCTGCTCCACCTTGGAGATGACTCCTTGTTGCTCCATGCAGTTCAGTTCCTCTTTAACCTTTGGGAGTAGAGGGAGAGAGATGCGTCGTGGAGTTGAAACGGAGAAGGGTATTGCTCCGGGTTTCAGTACAATGTTGTATTCTCCTTTCATTGTCCCTAGCCCTGTGAAAAGCTCAGGATATTCATGTTTGATAGTCTTTTGAGTCCAGAGTAGCTGTATCAAGCCTAGCTACTACTTGTAGTGCAGTGGCTGCCTGTCTGCTCAGTAAAGCTGTACTCAATCCTTCAACAACATAAATGTCTTCATTTATGCTCTTGTCTTTTCTTTTGAGAGATGCGGTAAACTTGCCTTTGACCTTTAATGGTGACCTGCCTGGTCCCATCAGAACTTTCCTAGTTTGACTTAGTTCACTGAATTGTCCTTTCTCATACATGTTTATTGGTACTGCTGTCACATCAGCGCCTGTGTCAATTTTAAACACAGCATTGAAGTTGTCAACTTTAACTTCTGTCATCCATGGTTCTGAAGAATCACTAGAAAGTGAGCCCAGAAATGCAATTTCCTCTGATGAAGAATCTTGGTTTATCATTTCCACATTGACTTCATGCATTTTCTTAGACCTGCACACTCTAGCAAAATGTCCTTTCTTTTTGCAATTATTGCATGTAACATCTCTGGCTGGACACTGCTGAAATGCGTGACCTTTTGCGTCACCACATCTTGTGCAAGGTTTGTCTCTTTTAAGGCTTTGCTTGTGCTGCATTTTCATTTGCTTGAATTTGGCGCCCCCTTGTGGCTTCATGTGTACACTGTCCAGTTGAGTGTTCACAACGTCTCCCTTGAAATTACTTTTCAACATTTCTTGTTGTTTCTTGACCATTTCACTTTGTTTTGCTTTTATTACTGCTTTTTCAAGTGTTAGTTCTGGATCCATTTGCAACTGTTCTGATAAACGTTTGTCTCTGAGTCCTACTACGAGTCTGTCTCGGACCATTTCATCATGTAATGCTCCATATCCACAATGTTCTGCTAAGCAATGCAGCGCGGTGATGAAGCTGTCAGCCGACTCGCCCATCTCTTGCTGTCGCTGATTAAACTTAGCTCTTTCAAATATTACATTTCTCCGAGCTATGAAGTGAGCATCTAGCCTCTGTTTGACTGTATTGTACTCATTCGCTTGGTCTGGGGTGAGGTGTAGAGACACTACAATGTCCTCAGCTTCTTCCCCCATACTGTATATGAGAGCATTTACTTGGTTTTCCTCCTCTTGGGATTCCAAACCTGATGCGATCCGGAACCTCTCAAAGCGTTTTATCCACTTGGTCCAGTCTTCTGCCTTGAATGAAAACTTTTCTGGTGGCTTTACTTGATACTGCGCCATGTTTAGCCTTGTTTACAGTGCCGTGACTAGCTCGTTTGCCGTTAGCTCCCGCCTAGCCGTGCTATGCTAGCTGCCGTCGACTGGAGATATTTTTAGCTCTTTCAGTCTTTTGCGCTGGTAACTTACGGTAGAGCAGATGTCTTTTCTTTGTGTCGCATATTAGCTGAACTTCTGACACCATGTTCTATTGTTTAATAGGTACATAGAAACCTTTTGAATAGAGACGGGGCTGAGCCATGTTCAAGTCAAGCACGGAACATTTTATTGTCCTCCCCCCAGCAACATACCTGGGCACAAAGGTTCCTACCCAGCCTGATACTACAAACACTGCAGGGCATAAATCTATAAATCTGCCTTCAGTTGTTTTGGGCCTTTACAGAATTTTTTGGCTTTTTTATTTTTGTCCTTTGTAGATTTTAGTATTATGGATATTTTAATCCTTACAGAGACTTGGTTTGAGGCAATGGATTGCTTCTCTCTAGTGTTGCTTTGTCCAACTACCTATTGACTGCCCTAAGAGCCACAGGTTGTGGTAGGGTATTGTAGTTGTATGTAATGTACAGCCTCTCTCTACAGAGTGCATTTTAGAGACACAATGCTTAACAGAATTTACAGGCAATGCCTGAGTAAAGTTGCTGTAAAAAAAATCTGAAGATGATGGTTAAGGTACACATATTTTATCCTCAACAGATAACAGATAAAAATCCTCCTAAATGCAGAGATCAAAAGTAGGCTACAAAATGTGTAACTGTTGAGAAAAGCTTCTCCAACTACTCACCTCTAATCATTCCGTCTCATTTCTCCTACCTCTTTGATCCTTGATCATTCATGAAGCATTAAGATAGACCTAAATTACAGCTGAACCGCTGCATGGTTTCATTGACTCTCCTGTCCTGTCTTCTTATCAATCTATCTGGCACCACCATAGTCAACTTTACAGAGATTATGTTTAAGCATGGACATTTATGTGACATTTATGTATGTGAAGAAGTGGTCTGACGAGGCCACTGAGGCGCTGCAGGACTGCTTTGAGACCACAGACTGGGATGTGCTGTGTGGTCCACACGGGGAGGACATTGATGCACTGACAGACACTGTTACGGACTATATCAACTTCTGTGCAGAGAACATCGTACCGACCAGGAAAGTACGGTGTTTCTCTAACAGCAAACCCTGGGTGTCCCTGGAACTGAAGGCCCTGCTGAAGGAGAAGAGGAGGGTCTTTGGATCTGGGGACAAAGAGGAGCTGAGGAGGGTGCAGAAGGAGATAAAGAAGAAGATCAAGGCGGACAAGGCCAGCTACAGGACCAAGATGGAATCTCACCTGCAGGACAATAACACAAGGGAGGTCTGGAGAGACCTGAGATCCATCTCTGGTTACAGCAGAGGCCATGAGAGGGGAGCTGCAGCAGGAGGCCAGGAGTGGGCCAATGAGCTGAATCTGTTCTTTAACAGATTCGACTCTGCTCCCACTCCTCCCCCCTCTCATCAAAGCACCGACCAGCCAGCTCCTTCTTCACACCTCAGCTCTCTACCACCAACACCACCAACAGCACCCCTCCTCCCATCCCCGTCTTCTACCACCTCCGGACTCCGCATACAGCCCCATCACCCCTCCTCGTCTCACCCCCCACCCCCACCATCACCCCTCCTCCTGCCACCCTCCCCCTGCCTCTCCATAACAGCTGATCAGGTGAGAAGTGAACTTAAAAAGATCAAGACCAGGAAAGCTGCAGGTCCTGATGGAATCAGCTCCAGACTCCTTAGAGACTGTGCAGACCAGCTCTGTCAGGTGCTGCTGCACATCTTTAACCTGAGCCTGAGTCTGGAGAGGGTTCCTCTGTTATGGAAGACTTCCTGCCTGGTTCCTGTCTCTAAGACCAGGAACCCCAGGGAGCCTAACCACTTCAGACCTGTGGCCCTCACTTCTCACCTGATGAAGACCATGGAGAGGATCGTCCTCAAGAACCTCCGTCCCCAGGTGAGCCAGTATCTGGATCCACTGCAGTTCGCCTACCAACCGAACATTGGAGTGGATGATGCAGTGGTCTACCTGCTGCACAGATCACTGACTCACCTGGAGAAACCCAGCAGCACTGTGAGGGTCATGTTCTTTGACTTCTCCAGTGCTTTCAACACCATCCAGCCTTCTCTGCTTAGGGTGAAGCTTGAAGGAGCGGGAGTAGACTGTCACCTGGCTGCTTGGACCATCGACTACCTCACCAACAGACCACAGTACGTGAGGCTTCAGGACTGTGTGTCTGATGTGGTAGTCAGCAGCATGGGGGCCCCACAGGGGACAGTGCTCTCCCCCTTTCTCTTCACCCTGTACACATCGGACTTCCACTACAACTCTGGGAGCTGTCACCTCCAGAAGTTCTCCGATGATACAGCCATTGTTGGGTGCGTATCTGAAGGGGACGAGCGGGAGTACAGGATGGTCATCTCTGACTTTGTGGACTGGTGTGAGCGAAACCATCTGCAGCTCAACGCCAGTAAGACGAAGGAGATGATCGTGGACTTCCGCAGGAGGAGGACACCCCGGACTGCACCGGTGAACATCCAGGGTTTGGACATTGACATGGTGGACACATACAAATACCTGGGTGTTCACCTCAACAACAAACTGGACTGGACACACAATACAGAGGTCCTGTACAAGAAGGGCCAAAGTCGTCTCCACCTGCTGAGGAGACTGAGGTCCTTTGGAGTGTGCAGGACTCTGCTCAGGACATTTTATGACTCTGTGGTAGCGTCTGCTATTTTCTATGCAGTGGTCTGCTGGGGAGCAGGGAGCACTGAAAGGGACAGAAAGAGACTAAACAGACTGGTCAGGAGGGCTGGTTCTGTCCTGGACTGTTCCCTGGACTCCATAGAGGAGGTGGGTGAGAGGAGGATGTTGTCAAAGCTCACATCCATCATGGACAATCCCTCTCACCCACTGCATGACACTGTGGGGTCTTTAAGCAGCTCCTTCAGCAGCAGACTGAGACATCCACCCTGCAAGAAAGAGCGCTATCGCAGGTCCTTCATCCCATCTGCTATAAGACTTTACAACATCAGCATCACTGGCTGATGTTAACATAAACTGGACTATATCATTACCACCCCAAACCATAAAATTTGCACAGACATTCTTGCACTGCACATCTTTGCACTTTTAAACTTTATTTTTATTTTTATTTTTTCTGTTAAAAATTTTGCCACCCTTGTATATATTGTAAATAAAACTGCTGTAACAATGTAAATTTCCCCTGGAGTGGGGAGAAATAAAGAACTTTATCTTATCTTATCTTATCTTTACAACAGACTCCAGAAAGCTGTAAAGTCAGTCTTCATTTGGAACACTATTCAAGTTAGTTGCATTTTGCAGGCAATTATCAAACACTAGTGGATGTTCATGGCTCACAATTAGATGTCTGGTCCATAAGCACTTGTGATTGTCTGTGGACCCTCAGAATCAGGTGAAAATATTGCTGTGTTTTTAGACCACTTGATGCTAAGATCCCAATAGGCTTACTGTTAGACATTAAGCCATGATGTTTCTGATCTGTTTTAGAAAATTTTAATTCAAAAAAACATTGACGATGGACATGAGAAACACTGCTGAATGTATTCTGGTGGCTTGCTAAACTATTGAGTACGTTTTTGTCTGGCAAAAAGGGTTTAATATTTATTACAGGCTCATTGCCAGATGTCTCGTTGAGACCACTTCTGAATGGATGATTCAGAAGTGAGATGATGACAGATGCTCAGCCTGTATTTTCAGCATCAAAACTCTCAAATCCTTACTTTTTAGAGAGCAGAGAACAGCTTGACTTTGTCTCGCCTATTCTGCCACAGTCAGAGGGTATTGTCTGTGGAGCTGGTTGGTACTGCGGTGTTCCTAATAGAACATAAAGAATTGGCTGATGGCCCTGGTGACTAACTTGGATGCTTTTTGCATGCTGCCTTTCATGGATTTCATTGTCTTGAAGATTATCTCCTCCAGCAGTGTGAGTCACGCTGTAATACATATACACTGACAAGCTCTAATAAAAGATAATATTTGTTGTGCTTCAAATGAAAAATGTCCACTGTGACGCAGATGCTGAATAAAACTGAATCAAAGCTGAACGCACGCACGCACAAACGCATGCATTGCTTGAAGGCAAAAGGCAGTTAAAGGCAGCTAGTCAAAGTGTATATGGTTGCACAACAAATGTAAACAGCTGGGAATGACTGTGCAGAAGACTTTTCAGTCTTCTAATTTACAGTGGGCACGGAAAGTATTCAGACCCCTTTAAATTTTTCACTCTTTGTTTCATTGCAGCCATTTGCTAAAATCAAAAAAGTTCATTTTTATTTTTCTATTTTGACAGAAAAAAAAAATGTAGAAATTTTTGCAAATTTATTAAAAAAGAAAAACTGAAATATCACACGGTCATAAGTATTCAGACCCTTTACTGTGACACTCATATTTAACTCACCTGCGGTCCATTTCTTCTGATCCTCCTTGAGATGGTTCTACTTCTTCATTGGAGTCCAGCTGTGTTTAATTAAACTGATTGGACTTGATTAGGAAAGGCACACACCTGTCTATATAAGACCTTACAGCTCACAGTGCATGTCAGAGCAAATGACAATCATGAGGTCGAAGGAACTGCCCAAGGAGCTCAGAGACAGAATTGTGGCAAGGCACAGATCTGGCCAAGGTTACAAAAGAATTTCTGCAGCACTCAAGGTTCCTAAGAGCACAGTGGCCTCCATAATCCTTAAATGGAAGAAGTTTGGGACGACCAGAACTCTTCCTAGACCTGGCCGTCCAGCCAAACTGAGCAATTGTGGGAGAAGAGCCTTGGTGAGAGAGGTAAAGAAGAACCCAAAGATCACCGTGGCTGAGCTCCAGAGATGCAGCAGGGAGATGGGAGAAAGTTCCACAAAGTCAACTATCACTGCAGCCCTCCACCAGTCGGGCCTTTATGGCAGAGTGGCCCGACGGAAGCCTCTCCTCAGTGCAAGACATATGAAAGCCCACATAGAGTTTGCCAAAAAACACATGAAGGACTCCCAGACTATGACAAATAAGATTCTCTGGTCTGATGAGACCAAGATTAAACTTTTTGGCGTTAATTCTAAGCGGTATGTGTGGAGAAAACCAGGCACTGCTCATCACCTGCCCAATACCATCCCAACAGTGAAACATGGTGGTGGCAGCATCATGCTATGGGGGTGTTTTTCAGCTGCAGGGACAGGACGACTGGTTGCAATTGAAGGAAAGATGAATGCGGTCAAGTACAGAGATATCCTGGAAGAAAACCTCTTCCAGAGTGCTCTGCCCCTCAGACTGGGCCGAAGGTTCACCTTCCAACAAGACAATGACCCTAAGCACACAGCTAAAATAACAAAGGAGTGGCTTCAGAACAACTCTGTGACCATTCTTGACTGGCCCTGTTACGGCAGGTGTAGAGGCTCAGATGCGGGAAATGAACAAGCAGGAAATGGTACTGTTACAATGCTTTTATTTACACACGAGAAAACTTAGGACTACAAATCCCAACAAGGAACAGGAACTAGCAAAGTACCTACTCAAGCGGGGAACAGATCGAGACCGCCTCTAGTGGCTCGGCGAACTATAACTAATACAAAGAAACAGAAATTAAGTAAACCCACTGCTAGTAACACCAGGGCAGGAATACGACGCAACACCTAAACACAAAAAAACCCCAAATACCTGGTCTACCGTAACCTGTACAGAAAGCCCGGACTCAACGTACACACATTAATTCTCAATCACAAACTCGTAGTCTGGTGACGCTTGGGCTAAAGACTTGGCTGACAAACTGAAGGAGTGCTCGACAAGGGCAGGGGTTCCTCTCAATCCACTCCTCCAGCGAATGCTCCAGTCCCAACACACACAGCATGGAGGAAGGCGTCCGGCAGTAGCGCAGATGGTTCCGCGTCTTGGGAGGAACGGAGAGTTCTTTCGGCTCAGATGGATTTTATCCCTCCAGAGGGCAAAGCGAAATCCACGGAGGAATGAAGGCCAGAAAAACCAGGATGGAACCAGCAAAGTCCAATGATCACAAGCAGGCGAGAGTCAGCTTCTAAACATAAAAAACAGGATTACAAGCAGAACCAGGTAAGTGGCACAAACAGTTCGGCTGAGCAGCACTAACTGTTGGACGAGGACAGTCCGGCATCAAACGACGAGTGGCGACGGTTCTTAAAGCTGCCGGAATCAAGCTGCTGGCTCCCACCTGCACACGACCTGCTGATTATCAATGCGCCACACCTGCCACCAGACCAGAGCTGCCACCAGCCTAGAGGAGAGAGAGAGAAAGCAGAGCCGGAGGAGGAGAGAGCACTGCCACAGCCCACAGCATTAAGCTGTGGGTATGACAGGCCCAGCCAGAGCCCTGACCTAAACCCAATTGAGCATCTCTGGAGAGATCGGAAAATGGCTGTCCACCAACGTTCACCATCCAACCTGACAGAACTGGAGAGGATCTGCAAGGAAGAATGGCAGAGGATCCCCAAATCCAGGTGTGAAAAACTTGTTGCATCATTCCCAAGAAGACTCATGGCTGTACTAGCTCAAAAGGGTGCTTCTACTCAATACTGAGCAAAGGGTCTGAATACTTATGACCGTGTGATATTTCAGTTTTTCTTTTTTAATAAATTTGCAAAAATTTCTACATTTCTGAGTTTTTCTGTCAAAATAGGGTGCTGAGTGTACATTAATGAGAAATAAAATGAACTTTTTTGATTTTAGCAAATGGCTGCAATGAAACAAAGAGTGAAAAATTTAAAGGGGTCTGAATACTTTCCGTACCCACTGTATCTATCTATCTACATATATATATCAGTGCAATACACACACACACACACACACACACACACACACACACACACACACACACTACCGGTCAAGCCCCGATTTTTTTTTTTTTAAATTTCATTTGTTTATTAGTTCTATGCTTTCATGTCAGAGTACAATGAGACATTAACATGCAAAATTTCCAATAACAAACTGGAAATATTGGGGTGTTCTAAATCTTTTGACTGGTAGTGTATGTATGGTTGCAGTTAAGAATCCTTACTGTTTGTGTTTTCCTGTAGACAATCCTGGTGGGGGACAGTGGCGTGGGGAAAACTTCTCTGCTGGTGCAGTTTGATCAGGGCAAGTTCATCCCTGGCTCCTTCTCTGCTACAGTGGGCATTGGATTCACGGTACGTTTGTGTGTCTTCTACATACAGTGCATTCTCTTGTAGAAATGACAAACCGCATGTTTTAAGTGCAAGTTCACCCAAATTATTTATAGACAAAATATTTCTCACTACTTCAAGTCTAATTTGTTCAAATTTCTATCCAGGATATCTGTCTCTGAGTTCCTCATACTATCAGTGGTCTCTTTTCACACTGGTGATGTGACGGTGGTAGTTTCAGGTGACTCTTGTCACTGAGCCCAAACCCTCTGTAACAAATTAAGTAATTCAGGCATATTGGCACAAAAGTAAAATCTGGACCCTTTCTTTCCTCCTACAATGTTTTCTTCATTTATTCCTGAAAATGATACTAATTCTTAAGCTGATGCCATTAACTAATTGCAGTTGAAAAGAGTGCAACATCATGGCACTATTGAAAGCGTGTCAGTTAAACCTAAAATGCTGCAATATAGGATGTCGAAAACATGTTGGAAATATGATCATAGTTTTGTCATTGCTCCATTTTTTGCAATATTTCTGTGATTCCATGTGATTGTCATGTTTCTTTTGAAAATAAATAATTTATTGTTAAGCCATGTCGTTACACTACATCCAAGGAAAATTGACAGCGAGTTCTGTGAGTGGAACTTTTCTGTGTGCTGTGGGAGACACAAAAGTCTCATAAACAGATATTTCAAAGCCGTAGCAAATAAAACCAGAACGATGTGCATGGATAGATACTACTGAACATGTTTGTTTCATTGTTTTAGTAATTTGGGTTAAATGATCTTCGACCTCAAATTTCTCCTCTGTTTCTGCTATTTTCAGAATAAAGTCATAGCTGTTGACAACGTAAACATCAAACTACAGGTCAGTAAATCAGTTCCAGTGAGTAAATGTGCTTCCACCATAGCACCTTAATTTTAGAGCACTGACTGGTTTCCTCTTGTGCACCAGTGCTTTAACTGAAAATCAAAGTCAAGTGTAAACAGCGCAATTTCTTTTCTGCATCAGATTTGGGACACAGCGGGACAGGAAAGATTTAGAAGTGTGACACATGCGTATTACAGAGACGCACACGGTATGACAATATAAACCATATTCTACATCACAGACTTTATAAATATCTAAAAAATGTATTGCTATGTATAGACTAACTGCGTAAGACTTACATGCCATTTCATCTTTTTTTTTGATTTGTTTTTTTCTCCAAAGCTTTGCTTCTTTTATATGACATCACCAGCAAATCATCCTTTGACAACATTAGGGTAAGTATGGAATATGTCTCCAACGATATGGGAATTGGTTAACAAAGAAGAGGAAATGGTTCTCAACAAAATGGAATAAAACCATAGTGAGCTGATAGTGCCTATACACCGTCATGGTATGCTAAGGGAGAACCGAGGTACAAACATTAATTAGGACAAGGGGATCAGGGGCTGAGCAGGGATCCTAACAGTTCAGATATACTGTAGATGGATGACAACTTAAAGGGGAAAAAACACAATGTCTTGGACACCATGTGCTGTCAGAACAGTTTCAGTGGTCCTTGGCACTGAATCTCTGAGTCTCTTCTGAAATTGTAAACACAACTTTTCCCAAAAATGTTCCCTCATTTGGTATTTTGGTGACAGTGGTGAGGAGCACTGTCTACAATCCAAATCTGCCCATAGGTGTTTAGCTGGATTGAGATCTGGTGACTGTGAAGGTCATAGCATATGAGTTACAACATTTTCATACTTAGAAAAACAATCACTGACTCATTTTGCCTTATGAATAAGAACGTCTCATCCTGGAAGAGACCACTTCCGTCAGGATAGAAATGTTTTATCGCAGGATGTGGTCACCTTTATCACAGATGAACAATATTGATGTGCAATGACTCTTCTCTCTAAAGGTTGACCCATTAGAGTGGACCCAAAACATAGCAGCAAAATCCCCCCACGGTATAATAAAGCCACTGGATCCCCTCACTTTAGAGGTCAAGGGTTCATGCTTGCCTTACATTTGTCACCCATGTGTCAGTAAGGGCTGTTGGTGGGTGAGCCTCACTACATTAGTATTCGAAATTGTATTAATTCAATGACTGAAATATATTTTCACTTTAAACATTAGGTATAATAACTCCAGAGCAATTGTAGCGGTAAAGTATACAATATGTAACAACTTGCAAACATTAGTTGATTCATTCCTTTTGTGCAGTAAATGGGTTTTCCTAAAAGCCTCCACTTTAGTCACTCAGACTGCATATGGCATGGATAGATGAATGGTAAGGGAATCAGGTCAGAAAGTGACAGAGACTCCTCATTTTGTTTCAGAGCTGAAGGTAAACTGGTCTGATATTCTGCTTAAACAACACACAAGTTGATTTTACAAAATGGTATTTAAAAAGATACTTTAAGTTAGCTGACAGTTACAGTATAGCTCAATAGCAAGCTCAAGTTAGACTGCAGAGCTAGCTATTATAGTTTAAGAAGAATATCCAAGACTTTCTATATCATCACAATTATAAATGTTTATGTGTATTTCAATACTGTAGAATGTAAATTACTTCTCTTTGAATGTGATTATTGCAAATCCCAAATTAACCTCTGCTACATGTGTGTTCTAATGAACTGTGCATGTACATGTGTGCCTTGTGTGTCTTTCTCTCTTTCTTCAGGCATGGCTAACAGAGATCCATGAGTATGCAGAGAGTGATGTAGTCATCATGTTGCTGGGAAACAAGGTGAGAGGCAATGGTTTGAAAAGGTTAGTGTGTGGAGGAAAACACTGAAAATAGTGGTTTCTGGATAAATTAGGTTCAGAAAAAATTTTGACAGCATTAAGAAGAATGTAAAATTGGGTAGCCTCTCAGCCTATGGCGATGTAAAATAGAAAGTACACTCAAAGCAGTGTTCCAGCAGCTTCTAATTCATTGCAGACTTGCATTTGGATGATACATGATTGACAGTTGCATTTTGACCACCCTGACCAATTGTCTCAGATGCACAGATGATTTTGAAACCTGTAGCTGCTTTAAAGTAGCTCCAAGGGACCTTTGTGTCTAATGAGTGTATCAAATTGCCCCTATTAAAATGGTCTCAGAGGAGTCAGCAGCTGTAGTCAACCGTAACCACTCACAAGAAGTTAAAAGGTCATGTCACTAGGAAAATTTGATTAACACAGCTTTCTACATAATGCAGAAATACAGAAATGATAAATCAAGTTGCCGTATGTAAATTCTATACTCATCAGATTTTGTCATATTTCCAGGAGACCTATAATAAATCGGTTCAGGACAAAAATGCATGATTGTTTTTTGTGACAAAGATGCATGTGTTTCAATGATTCCATCACAGAAAATCATAGAAGAGAGACATCAGTCACTGGAAATTCAAGACTGCCATGGTATACATGGTCTTTACAAATATAAATTTCCTAACTCAAGACAAAATTGGCTCCAAGCATGTGCACGATGAATTTTGGTATAACAGCAGAAACCAAAATTCCTACTGATCTTCTTGATAGAACAAATGTTATTTAAACAGAAAAAATTCTCAACATGCACATTTCTGTAATGCTCAACAAATGCATTATCCAAATGTAAATTGTTGAACGCCACAAAGCTTATGTACACTTTGAGACCCTCTTCTCTTGACTTGACTAAAACTTGCTAACATTCACTTGTTTTATTGTATCAAATCTTTAGTGAAGTTTTAATCTAACCATACCGCATCCCTCTTTCAGGCTGACATGAGCAGTGACCGAGCAATTAGAAGAGATGAAGGAGAGCGGCTGGCCAGAGTGAGTTTTTCATTCACTGCTGTATAAGCGCAACTGGTTTACTGTGCTGCTTACGACTGGTTGCTTCTCTTCATGTCTTCAGGAGTATTCAGTTCCTTTCATGGAGACGAGTGCCAAAACGGGAGTCAACGTAGACCTGGCCTTCACTGCTGTGGCCAAGTATGATGCAGTCTTCACTCAGTTGCTTTTTAACACAATAACTGCTGTATTTTTACTCTTCTTTCCACTGAGATTGACCAAAATATTGTTTTTTGTGTGGTCAGTGTGCTTTGTTAATCTATATATTAATGTATTATCCAAGTGTGCTTGTTTGTCTCTATGTGTAACCCTGTGGTAGACAGGTGACCTGTCCAGGGTGTCCTCTGCCTTCACCCTAAGTCTGCTGGGATAGACTCCCCGTGATCCTAATAAGGATTAAGCGGTATATTGATAATGGATGGATGAATGTATTATCCAGAAATCACTGGTAGTTATCACATTTACATTCAGGTTTTACGAAAGATCCATTTTACAACCAGTTTCATTTCTTAGAAGCTAAGCACCTCAGGTTTTTATGTCACGTTGAATGACTCTAACTAGTCTCTAGGTGAAGCTCTGTCCATATTTCACCCTTTACTTTGCCACCATGGTGACACTAAGCTGCAGGATTTTTTAAAATTAAAATCAACATAAAACTGTTTTTGTGACATACAATGGGATATCCAGGTTGTACAGTGGTGTGGTGGTTAGCACTTTTGCCTTGCAGCGAGAAGATCCCCGGTTCGTGTCCCGGCTTTCCTGGGATCTTTCTGCATGGAGTTTGCATGTTCTCCCTGTGCATGCGTGGGTTTTCTCCGGGTACTCCGGCTTCCTCCCACAGTCCAAAAATATGCTGAGGTTAATTGATTATTGCAAATTTCCCGTAGGTGTGAATGCAAGTGTGATTGTTTGTCTGTATGTGTAGCCCTGCGACAGACTGGCGACCTGTCTAGGGTGTCCCCTGCCTTCACCTAAGTCAGCTGGGATAGACTCCAGCACCCCTGTGACCCTAATGAGGATTAAGCGGAATAGATTATGGATGGACAATGGGATATCTTCTGAGATTTGCTAACCTTTTCCATTAATTCAAATCAATTTTATTTATATAGTGCAAATTCACAACATATGTCATATCACAGCGCTCAGCATTGTAAGGTACAGACCTTACAAATTGTAAACAGAAAACCCAACAATCCAAAGTTGCCTTTAGATTTCCTATCAGTGACAGTGGGAAGGAATGAAAAAAAAAATAGAATAGGGAGAGGGAAAAAACCTCCAACAAAACCAGGCTCAGGGAAGGTGGCCATCTGCCTCGACTGGTTGGGTGAGAGTGGGGAAGAGGGGGGCAGGGTTGGCAGGAGGTGTTGGTTTGGGGATGGCAGGATAGCAGGAGGTGAGGCCAGCGGCTGCAGACCAGAAACATGTGCCTAAAGACCAGAAAAGAAACTTAGGGTTGTTCTTGTTATCCTCAATTAAAGATGAATAATAAGCAGTTCTTGTCCTATGAATAAAATAGCTCTCTCTCTCTCTCTCTCTCTCTCTCTCTCTCTACTGCGTTACTGCGTTATCAGATAAACATCTGCTGGAATGTAACTTCTTGGTAAATGCATCATAGGCCATTACAATAAATTCAAATGTTATTAAAAATTGACCAAAGTTTTATTGAAAAACAGTAAAATGTTCAATTTCTATACCATCTGTCAAAGCAAGATCAAGGCTAAATACAGAGTTCAGGCTGTCATTCTCATCGTCCAAATTAATATTTAAGTCACCCACTATAATGACTCTATCTGTACCGAGTCAGACAAGAACTCTGAGAATTCAGATAAAAACTCAGAGTAAGGGGCAGGTGGTCCATACACAACAACCAACAGAAATGGGTTTTGTGTTTTCTAATTCAAGTGTGTGAGACCAAGACTTTCAAACAAATTACAGCTAAGTTTTAGTCTCTGGTTTATTAAGAATGTAGCGAACGCAGAGCCTGTCCCTAGGACTGAACTGTTGGGCTGCAATGCACCATGGGAGTTCAGGGTGATGGGGTTATAAATGTTGTTATTGTGGTTTATATTAGTATTAGTGTTATTAATGTTTGTGCTTTATTGTGTTTTTGTGTTTTAGTTGGCCTAGTAAGTTTAGTTAAGTGTTATGTTGCCATTACCGTGAGTGTGTAGTGTGTTTGATGTGTTTCTGCCACTATTCATATATTGCCTGTATCCCCTGTACTGTAGTAAGAGCATCTGCTTGGGGCAGTGTGCATAAAAGACAGATGCTGTTTTAAAAGAATCTTTCTTCAAAGCAGCTTACCACTGAAAGAGTGGAATATTGCTGCCACCCCTCCCTCTCTGCCTGTACTTCTGGGTATATGAAATTTAATATGACAGGGGAGGAGGGGGTTGATTCATTTAGACTGATATATTATTCTTCATGCGACAGTCAGGTTTCAGTCAGACACATTAAATCAGTATGATTATCAGTTATCAGATCATTAACTGAAAGAGATTCAGATGACATAGATCTAATATTTAATAACCCACATTTAATTGTCCTGTTTTGTCCTGGGGGAGCAGATACAGTCTCTATAGGATAATGAGAAGCAGCAGAGAAGTGTAGGACTGCAGCTTTACTTCCTGGTCTCGCGTCTGGACCGTCAGGGTTTTGGTTTTCTAATAAATTTGTCCATATTCCTGGATAAGAGAGCTACACCATTCAAAGAGGGATCTATGCCGTCTCCCCTAATAAGACCAGGTTTTGCCCAGGAACTTCTCCAAATATCTATCAAGCCCAGATTGTTTTCTGGACACCACCTCAACAGCCAGTAGTTGAATGATGACTTGTGGCTACATGTCATTACTGATCTGATTTGCCAGGGGTCCAGAGAAAACTACATTGTTTTAGCAAAATTGCACACTGATTGCACATGAATTTTAGTGACCTCTGATTGTCTTAATCGGATGCGGGCAGTTGGTTAACAGGAGATATGCTAAGCCGCTACGTACCAGCTAACGGGGGCTGGCTAGCTGCGACAACTACGGAGTTGTTTAACACAGTACGGAGCTGTGCCTCTAATTCGCTGAGCCTCGCCTCCAGAACAACGAGCAAGCCACATTTATTGCATGTACCATTAGTATTAAATGAGGCAGGCGAGTAACTAAACATAAAACACACCGACCAGAAGGAGAAGCAGAGGGAGAGATAGAAGTCATGTCTAGCTTGTTAGCTGCTAGGCTAGCGGATCCGAAACACCAAGTTATAAAAAAGACCTATAAAGCAGTTTTGCACACAAATGCTTCAGAGCCAGCCCGTGTAGTAATGCCATTCATCGTACAGGCGGTTTTTGGTGCTACTAGGCAGAATTTAACATTAACTGAAAGTCATGCACAGCTGTGACACTAGCACACAGTCAGCTGAAGACACGAAAACAGGAAGTGCTATGTCACGTTGTCGCGCAGGACAGGAAGTTCGGCACCGGGTCAAAAGTATAAGATAGAATAAAATAGCTTTATTGTCATTGTACACAAAAATTGTACAACGACATTGGTGGGGGCATCTTCCCTTTGCGCACTTAAAAAATACAAATATGCAATATACATACATAGTAAAAATGATAAATAGAAAGACCAAAATCTCCAATAAAAGTCTGCATGTACACACTCTCATGTTACACTGTCCCATGTTTGGCCAATAGAAAATTGTCCGGAAGTATCTGTGGGGTATTATTCCTTTGAGTTTAAAAATCTAATTGCCCACGGAAAAAAAACATCCAGCGTGTCCGGCATGCAGTGTTTCTGTACCTCCTGCTAGACGGTGTGAGAGGTCAGACAGGATCTTCTTTGCCTTGCTGAAACCACTCGAGTTTGCAGTGTCTTCCAGGGAGGGCAGGGGGCAGCCGATTATTTTCTGTGCTGACCTTATCACCCCCTGCCGGGGTTTTCTGTCACCAGTTGTACAACCGGCATACCACACTGATGCAGCATGCCAAAATAGTTTTGTATTTCACTTACTGCCAACAAATACTAAAAGGAGACCCAATGAAACAATGCACCGCCAACACTTTCTAATGTTTATATTGTTATTCAGTGAATTTGGAGATGTTTCTCAGATGGAAATTAGATTGTTTTATTTTATTTTGAAGGTTCCTATGCTCAAATTTCCACCTGATAAAAACATCCACAAATGTGGTCAGTAACAGCTTGACAACTGTAAGTCCAAACTGAACAACTTTGGGCAGTTCTGCATCCATTTTAGTCATAGGAGTGCTAGGTAGCCTCTTTACTGACTGCAGCAGACACCGACTGAAAATGGCAGCAGGTTGTCTTTTAATGACAGTTATAGCCTGGTCATGGTGCAGCGATCGCAAGCGTGGCTAGGTTTAATATTTTATTTTAAAATTCCATTAATTCATCAAAAAGTGGTATAAATTTTTTTCTGAGATTCTGGTTTCCTAATTAATGAATAAATCCCTTGAGTTTGGCTTTATAATACAAATGTCATATGAGGCGTACAGGCACGTATTTCTTATCACAGCATAAAAATCCTCTACAACAGCATTAAATGAAAGTTTTGCCCAGCAGTTTTTACATAACACTGACAGCACTGATGTTATCTTCTTTACTCTAAAATCTCTGGTTCTGCTCTCCAGGGAACTGAAGCACCGGGCTGTCCAGCACCCCAACCAACCCAAGTTCCAGATTCATGATTATATTGAAGCACAAAGAGAGAAGTCAGGCTGCTGTAGCTACTTCTAAATCTCAGCTGCAGAATCGTCCTCCCACCACTCAGGTGAACAGACTGTCAGAGACACACCGAGAGCTGCTGAGTGAGATGAAGCCCTGTTACTCACTGCTGCTACCGAAATATTACACTGCCATTCATTCGAAATCACAAGCCATAAGCATATCCCTCAACGAAGAAGGATAAACCAAACTTTAGACTCACACAACCCACAGTTTTCTTTAATTATGAACAATATCTCCAACTCTTTAGGTGTCTTAAAAATTACTGATGATTTGAAATTTTGGTCTATAGTAGAACTAGTTAACTGTATTAGAAAACAGCATTATGCTTTTTCTTGAGATGATTAGATCAATACCAATCTCATGCCTTAGTGTTAAGTACGATGTTGGAGTCAATACATAGGTTATCATAAAGACCAGAGGCAGCAATTCTGTCCAAACAGTCCCAGAACTCACTCATTAACACAGAGTGCTTGTGCGCATTTGTTTAATCCACAGACAAACAGAAATATAAGGCAATCAAGAGTCCACAAACACTATTGTGACCTTGGGAGGCTGTGGACTACATGCTAACATGTTTACAAGATGCTGTTTTCCACTGCAGGAACTTTTCGGTTGTTTTCAGAGTGGCCCAAACCTTTGTTGTTTGGCCCGTGTTCAAACTTTGAGAAAATGTACCTAGTTCAGAGTAGACCCTGAGAAACTTCCATGCAGGCCTCAAAGTTGATTGTTTAAAATCGGAGAGGATAATATGTGCCATTTCTTCTGCCATCTTGCTGCCCTGTCACTCTAACATCTCCAGCAACAACAAAAAATCACTATATTGGCAAACATAACCTATAAACAGATTGTCAGTTGGGGAAAATACTTTATGTGGGTCTTTTTTATTTTGCAGTGCCACAAAAAAAATTGGTACAAGATTGAGTAGGCAGGAGGCGATGTGGGCATTTACAGGAAGGTGTTTGGTCACAAACAATATATGGACCAAGAACAGGTACTTTTTTTCACTACAGGCATTTAGTTTTGAAGATTTTTGGTCAGAAACCAAAGTACAGATATTTTCACAGCAAACAATTTACATATATTAACTACTCTTTGCTTATCATTGTGAAGGAAGCTCCATACTATACACAAAGACTGACAATTGATATCAATCTTTTCAGCTTATTTTTAGAAAAAAAAGTGAATGAACTTACTGCCCAAAATATTTAACTTTTCCTTGATTAAATTATGTAGTTCATGAAAATGTTTTACCTGTTATTTAAATTATTGCTGACTGAAGAACAAGAATGTTACCAACAGATCTGTTTGCCAAAGTGGTAGATATTATAGATATTAGGAACACCACGCATCACTGACAAAAGGCAGAAGACAACACAGACTCAAGGCAGACTCGTAAAATTGGATCTGCACTAAAATGTCAGCATTGCTGCAACCTTATGTATCATGCAACTGCTCCAGACGGAGACCAAACATTATGCCATGGATACAATTCAAAGCCAAGCACGTGGATAAAAGCCCTGTCTGTTTCGGACTTAAACTGGTTAACTCCTGACTTAGTGTTCTCAAGAAGTGAGAGTCAACAGCTGGTGAAAGCGAGCTGATTCAAAAACTGCTCAGGGACACATCTGATGAAAAAATAAGAAGACTGCTGGACATCTGTACTTGTGGACATGTAGAAGAATACATCCATGAAATGTGCCTCTAGAGGAGGAATCCTGTATAACACCCAACACAATTTGAGTCATTTGACATTGAACTGTGATTGAATTTCTAATTTTGTCAGTCATTTAGGGAACATCTGTGTACATTTGTGAGTGCAGTGAACATATTTCTGAGAAAATGTTTGCCATGTATGGCTGAATTATTTCCACAGCCCATGGAAAAAGCTTATATTTTTGCCCTAATGCCCTCATCATGAACTTTAATTTAAAGCTCAGTTGCATGCTGGATTGCATGTGTTCTATCTGTGTGCGACTCCTTTCAGAATATATTTAACTCTTTATATCCGCATCAGAAAGAATAGACAAAGATGAATAAGTAATCTGCATATGTAATCAAATCTCAATTCAATGGTCATGGTTAAATTTTGTTTTGGAAATACAACATCAGGCATAGAATATCTAGTAAGTCCACATTAACACATTAATTGATTTTTGAAATATGTTTTTGGCCACTTGGTTGAGGAAAACAAGCCGTAAAAATGCACAGCACATATTGCGTGCAACATTTATGTATTATTGCTTAAAAATAGTTTTGGAAAATGTGTGAGCAAACAGTTACATGAGATGTATTAGCATTATTATTAAGTCAACACTCAAGCAAAATGCTACACAGTTTTCACCAGATTTTTGCAAAGTTTGTCTGGACATTTTGTCTCTATATTAGCAAAACATTTGTAGATGAGATGAGACCAATGAAAATTACACAAAACAGTAGAGCTGTGTGCTAGAAGACCAAAATAATGAGCTTAAAGCTGCTAAAATGCTACACAAGGTTAAAGTTTGGTGGTATTTTTTCAGTTACACATCTTCCTTTGATCAATTTCTAATTTCTAAATAGCGATAAGTTCAGTTTTAAAGGAATAATGATGTCAAAACAACAGCTCTGTGTCACTGTTTCACAAGAAAGTTCATGAATTTGTACTGATTACAGTATGCAATGCTTTTCTGCAAATATGTCATAATGGTCCATGACTGTGTGTATGCTGGGCCTGATGTGGTTAATAACCTAAAATGATCCAGACTGTGACCAGCAGGCCTTGTGTGCACGGAGCAGCTGTTTGTTTAGTCAACCATGCTGCAAAAAGTTGTGTTTGATGTGTCCAATGCTGCATAAAAATAAATTATTTTTAACAAAGCAATAGTCTTCCTCACAGTCACATTTGGTGGTTTTCAGTTCAGTTCAACTCAACTGAGAGACAGTTTGCACAAGTTGGACCTTGGCTTCATTAGTTTTAGCAATATACCTCACTTAGGACTGTCAAAATCAACCTCTAATATATAATAAAGTAAGAAAGAAGAAAAAAGAATATAACTTCCAGGTGCTGGATTAGCCTTCCAGATAAAAGCACAAGGTTGTTTTTTTGTTTTGGTTTTTTTTTTGTTTTTTGCTGCATCTCTTTAGCCTACTACAGTTTTTTCCAGTCTAACCAAATGGATGGTATTTCGTTTTAATTACTTCTCAGCAATGTGCCTACAGTCAAGTCAAACTGCAGAAATGTTTTTTTTAAAACAACTTGATCTGTCAGCTTCTTTTCAGGAAGTGTGATGTTATGGTTAAATAAAATGGGACACTTAAATTAAGCATTAAACTGATTATGAATGTGACAAAACAACAAATCAAAGTTTAATCCACACAATAATGCAGCTAATTAAGTCATAGCCTTATTAGTTAGACAGAAGCTCTAAACCGTGAATACAGGTGATAACTTGATGGATTTTATAACTTAAAAGACATTATATAAGATATTTCATTCTTAAAAAGGAACTAATCTGTGATGTTTTTAGTTGTTTTTATCAGTTAATTATATGCATTAGGTGGACCCCACCAGTAAAATCAGAGCATAATAGCTTCTAAATAACCACAACTCCAAAATTTTCCTTTGTTTTAGTGCAAGAAAGTACATTCTGAAAATGTTCACATTTAAGGAATTATGTTTTTGCAAAACATGATGAAAAACCTGAAAATTGTGAAGAAAAATAAGTGAAATTTCAACATTATGCCTCAGTTTATCATTTACACATTACAACTTACAGATCTCAGAGTTTCTATAAAGGCACAAAACATTTAGTCACAGGTATTTGGGACTGAACAATCTATTTTATTTTATGATCAAAACGACAAAAGTCAGACAAAAAAACAACAAAAACAAGACTAAATATTAAATTAATATTAAATATTAAAAAATGAGACACAAATCGAGAAAAGATGGACAAACGACACAAGGGAGACAAAAAAGACACAAAATGACAAAAATGAGACAAAAAACAAAGTGAAACACAAAATGACCCAAAAAAAAAGGACAAAAAACACAAGCAAAACAAAAAGGAAACACAAAACAACAAAATCATGAGAAAAATGACAAAAGTTCGAAGAAAAACAAAACAAAAAAAAACCCCAAAACAAGACAAAATATTGCAAAACTAGAAAAGCACTCAGAGTGCAGTACTCCGCTAAGGCTGCTTAGTTGACATATTTCCGACGGATGAAATATTTAATAAAAAATGACCTTGTGCTGAGCACAGGCATGTGCTATGCATGTGCACGTTCTGTATGGATACCGAATTGCGTGTATATTACTCATGTAAAGGTCTGTTGATCAGTTCATCACTTTTGGCAAGCCTTTTTTTGCTAGTGTTAAAATAACCGTTCCCTCCATGCTTTTATTTTGAAGGCGCATTTTCAATGTTACGAGCTTTTATTTTGTCACCATTCCAGCGGCACAGGAAGTATTTGTCTAAGAAGCGGTTTCTTGACATGACGACGACGCTGCGGAAAAGTCCGAAAATTCACATATAGATGACAGAAAACGGTTCCACGCTGCTGCTGTCTAGCAAAGGATGTGTCTAAACTTAGAAGCACCTAGCTGCAATGGGGACAAGCTCTTGTGGTGAAGAAATGAGTTTTGGAAAGAAAGGGGAATTTGTGTTGAAAATAAGGCTGAGGGCTGAACATAAATAAAGGCGGCAGGGATTGATGGGACTCAGAAGCATCCCCACAGTTCAATCATTTGTTCCTTGTATAATTTCCAACTGATAAATCACGGTCATTTGGTAGTAGGATCGCAATCATGTGATCGTCAGCAGGTGACTGACAGTGTTCATGGTTACAGCAACGCCATGCCGGCAGCTATATCTGGCAATGGGAAATCTTTAACAAATGCGTGAATCCAGATTATAAGTCGCTTCACTGCCAAAATCTGATCACTTGGTCCTTGTGTCACTTCTGACCTTCCCTGGAAATTTCATCCAAATCCGTTTGTCCGTTTTTGAGTAATGTGGCTAACAGACAGACAGATTCACAGACAAAGGTACACAGATCATCACATAAACTCCGCCGTTTAAAAAACACAAACAGGCACAACACTACAAAAGAACAATGAGCAATATAGTATTTTACTTTACTTTACTATTTTACAAATTTACGAGTTGCAATTCATGTCTTCTCTGTAATTTTTACACTTTACAAAGTCCTCCCAGGGGCCGAATTGGACCCTCTGGCGGGCCGCATGTTTGACACGCCTAGTATTGATAATGGATGGATGGAATTCTTATTGTTAATGTTAGGAAAAAAATGGCCCTGGTGACCTCATTGAACAAGACCACTGAACTCCTTAACAGTTCACATAGTGTGAAAATCTGCGACACGTGTTGATCTTATTGTGTCAGCTTGACAGAAGACAGACGGCGGCGGACTGGAGGTGAAACTAAAGATTGCAGCGTAGTTGAGAGGGGAGGATCTGTGGAGAAACGCAGCATTAGCAGCGCGAAGTTCACTGTGAGTCACTAGAGGAAGAGCAGCTCCGGCAGCAGGTGTCAGTTTGTATGTTCACTGTCAGGACGGTTCGGCGGTTCACTCAGAGGGGATTCAACTTTTATTAACAGCAACATGTCAAAGCTTCGACCCAGACTGTGTGTGATGAAGAAAGGACCCAACGGCTATGGGTTCCACCTGCACGGAGAAAGAGGCAAGAGCGGCCAGTTCGTGCGGCTGGTGGAGGACGACACTCCCGCCTCCGAGGCCGGACTGGTCGCGGGAGACCAGCTGGTGTTCGTCAACGGGGACAGCGTGGTGGGAGAGAGCCACCAGCAGGTGGTGGCCCGGATACGGGCGACCACCGGGGCTTTGGAGCTCATTGTGGTGGACGTCGAGACGGCGGAGCTGCTGAAGAAACACAACCTGCAATGCCGGGAAGAATACGTGACCGAGGGAATTCCCCTGCCAGGCGGGGACAGCGACTCAGACGCTCAGAGCAACGGAACCCCGAGGGGGTCCAGCCCGGTCCGCTGGGAGAACGGGGATGCTGCCACGGAGAAGTCGGAGAGGCTGAGTGTCAGCTCCAGCACCAAGGTACACAAACACACCGCAGCTGGTGAAGCCACTGCGAACTTTACTGTTCAGCTTAGACTCTATTCGATTCCATTAGACTATATTATAAACCATACAGTACTGTATTATATTACTGAGAAACAGTGGCGGTTCTAGACAAAGTTTACCAGAGGGGGCAAAGTGGGGCCAGTGTTTATTCACATAGGCACATTAAAAAAACAACGATATTTAAGTACTAAAAAGTTTTATTTTATATTAAAATCAAGCGTTTATTAATTTATTTTCCAAAAAAAGGCCTCAACTGAAACAATGAGGTTATCAGGGCCAGTGCTGAAATGTGTCACATCAGTCATTTGAAATCAATCACATAAAAGTGGTTTGGTTTCCTGCCATTCAAAATATTACAGCAACAGGATACAGCGGTTGCACTGTCTGCCAAACTGGTCCTCAAATACGTTAAGATCCAAGGCCTTGGCCCTTCTGGATTCTTTACTCAGGACACCACGATCACTGAGTCGATCCTCAGAAATAGTGGACCGCAGCAATGTTTTTATCAGTTTCAGAGTGGAGAAACAGGAGGCAGAGCTTACTGGAGGAGTGATGGCAATCTTGCACAATCGAAAGAGTTATAAAAAAGACTTGCTGATATCTGTGGGAAAATGCACAGTAAACACAGTTTACAAGCATGTATTTTAAAATGCAGGTTATTTTTCAGTGAGAAAACAAATTGGTGTCATTGTTACAGTGTTTGGTGCTCCTTGACTTTAACAGATACGTGGTGTTATCAGGTCAAAAAGGCCAGCTTTTGACCCCTTGCTCTTGGCAGTTCCGAATATTTACAATAACTCTCCACAGATAGATCATGAACAATATAGTATATCACTGTAGTATTGGAGTCACACTAGGCTTGTTAGATTCATCAACCCGATTTATATCTTCTGATCTGATAAGACACTTACTAAAAAATACAAAGAGTAAAATAATATTTTAAGAGATCTGTGTATTTGTTAGCCCATGAAAGCCTTCAAAATGCAGTGTCAATCTTGCCAAACCTTTTTAAAATTAAATTTCCAGTGTTCAAACACTGAGTTTCAACTGTTCAGTGCTTTTTTTCAGTTTCAAAATATGACATGACACTCCTCGAATCTGAGGCCTGCCTGCTGCAGAGGTTATGTGGAAGTAGATCCCCTGTTAAGCAGCAACTTCCAATGTCAGTGTCAGATTCCGGGTTACATTGTAGAGGTAGCACCACAGTGAAATGTGCCAGGCTTCTACACACTCCCATTCAACAGAGTATTTGTCATTAAAACGTCTGTCAGTCTCTCTACTTCCCATCTTGAGTTCCCTGTCAGGTTTGGCTTGTCAGACCAGAAGGCTTGTGACACTTGATGCATGCCAGCAAGAATAAGCATTTCTTTTTAGGCCTTTGCTATGATCAGATAGGATTTTGAGAGATATGAATTGACATAATGAGATACAAATAGTGCTTTTATTGCACATGCTCAGACATCTGGATAAAGGTATGTCACACTTTAGGATTTTTCTGGATGAGCTTTGCTGATAGAGCTAGATTATCAGCGATACTAATGGTTGGAGACCTACCACCACAAGTTTGTATTACTTTGACACAAATTCTTTGTTTCACCATAATCCTTTGAAAGACAAAGCTTTTCTTGCTGGTTATGAAACAGCTTTATAAGGTTGTTCTTTGACAGAGTCATAAACAAGATTTTGTAGACTATGTAACTATTTCAGTCTGAGAAAAGTCTGGCCGCCGATTTAAATGTTGTGTAACTCTGTAACACTGCAAAATAGCCTCTTTGTGAAGGAGTTTCATTGTAAAGAGCTCTCAGCATAGAAAGTAGTTTTTATTTTGGACTTACACAAATAATGGGATACTGGGTTATTTTCAAACATGGCTCCCTTAGTAGGTGGGTGTTGTGGACTTAGATGAGAAACAAGATGAAAAAGATGTGAACCCAACAATTTCAGATGCTGTCAGATTGGCTAACAGAAGCACACTTGACAGATAGTCCTTTTGCTGGTGTGCACTTCCAAGCATGCCTTTTCCTTGTGCTTGTGCAACGCGATTGGCTTGCCTGCGGAATAATCTGTTATCAGAAAAGTGTACAGGTGAAACATGTGCACCCTTTTTACAGCATTTCTAATCTTTGGACCTGGCCAGGATTTAGCAAGTAACTCCAGTCAAGTCCAGCTGTTTAAATGAATCATTGACATTGAAGTTGCAATTGTGTTTTGGATTTGGATGAGTCACCAAATTTGTGCCATATCCATGTCAAATTCTCACCTTTTGCTGCTGTTCTGCAGATACAAATGGGATGTGTAGTTGTCTCTCTTTGCGTAAGTGGCTCATGGCCGTCCATTAATTCCCTGATCTTCACTAAGTGTAAAGCCTGCTCTGTCTGGCAGGGATACTGCAAACTTCCAGCTCCATTCCCTCTTGATGGGGAACTTGGCAGATCCTGACACCCAGTGTGATACTGGCCTCTGACAGCAGCCTCCCAGTGGGATACCCTTGAGTGGGCTGGCTGATGATGATGTAAATCAGCCTTGCTTGTGGTTAAACAATAGTCCCTCGCACATGATTTCCATTGATTAAACTTGGTATTGCAGTTCAGAGCTCAGTCACCAAACTTTTACAGAAAGTCCTCCAAAGACTGCTTTTTCACAGACAATAAAAACACAAGTATGCCATCATGTTATGGTAACTTCCTCGCTCTCCAGGGATTCCACCACACTGAGGCACGTCTGTTGGGTACCATAGAGATCCCCAGCAGTAGACAAAGAGGGTTTGTCCACACTATTTGCCTGTGGAGAAAGACTTCTGGGCCAGAGAGGAAAGAAGAGAGGGCTCTCATGCCTGAACAAGGACGCAGTGCTGACCCTGAAATGCATACACCCTCATTTAACACACACTGTCAATAGGGCTGGGGTGAAGTAAGAATATATGAGTGGGAAAAGGATTAAATAGCAATTTGTTTTGTGGATCCTTCCATCTTAGTTCACCAAATTAAAAAAATGTTTATGCCTGACCAGCTTATTCTTTGACAGATTTTATTTTCTATGCATGTGTGTTATTAAGTAAAATGTACATTTTTTGGTCACAGTTACTTTTTCAGTAAAAGATTTACAGAGAATTGGTGGACATGTTTGAAGTGCCATAACTTGAAAAATAATCTAGCTATACATCCATTTTGTAAACACTGCTTTATCCTCTGTAGGGGTTTACCATCACTTTTCTTTTAGCCCAGTAACTGTATTATATAACTTTTTCAGTTGGGACTACTTTCAGAGTGGTTTCACATATCTTACCTCCTCAGTGATTAATATAATATTGGTCATAAAAAAAAATGTTTTATTGTTTTCTTATAAAGTATGTCTCTGACTGGCCCCATACATTATTATGACATTTCAACTCAAAAACTAATGTTATCAGTGACCTCATATTGTACACATAGTCAATTCAATCAATATTCACCACTTTAACAAAATCCATCCTATTGGAGATGGCAAGGGTTGGGGCATTCGGTGAATTGAGGCGGAATGATACCTGTATTTATAGATGTGAAACTGTCAAACAAATCTGGATTTTCACATCTGGGTTTCCACTCCAGAATATCTCACCTTAGTTCACATCTGTGTCTCCATTAATGTGATGCAACAAAGCAAAAATATTCCAACAATATTCAAGAAAGAAGAAGTAGTTTTGGGTCATTATCTTGCTGTAGGATGAACCCCTGACCAACTAGAAACATACCAGAGAGTACTGCATGGTGCTGCAGAATGCTGTGGTAGCTGTTTCGGTTCAGGGTTCCTCTCACTCTGTACAAGTCACCAACCCTGGATCCAGCAAAACAGCCCCAGACATCACATTTCCTCCTCCATGTTTGACAGTCGACGTCACACACAGGAACCATCCTTTCTCCTACTTGACAGTGTTCAAAAATCCTGCATGATGCACCAAAGATTTTAAATTTTGATTCATCAGTCCATAAAAACCTTCTTCCAGTCTTCAGTAGTCCATTGGTGGTGTTTCATGGCCCAGGCAAGCCTCTTTTTCTTATTCTGACGTCTTAGCAATGGCTTTCTTGCTGCAGCTTGACCTATAAAACCTGCAACTCCAAGTCTTCTCTTCACATTTGAAACTGAGACTTCTTACTATGACCATTATTAAGCTGTGCTGGAAGCTGTTGTCCTGTGAGCTGCCTATCACAAAGCTGTTGACTCTCAGAAACTTGTCTTCTGATTCTGTTGTGGCTCTGGGTCTTCCAGACCTCTTCCTGTCAGAGTATCTCCAGTTTCTGAGTGCCTTTTGATGGCAAAGAAAACTGTACACCTTGACTTTCTTTGCAATTTCTCTGTAGGAAATACCTACATTTTTAAGTGTTGTGATGGTCTGTCTCTCTTCTGTTCTTAATTGCCTTGTCCTCATCATTTTTACAGCAACACACTGCTTTCTGCAGCACAGTACTGTTCAAGTAATGCTTTGGAGGGTATGGTGCCACGGTGTGTTCCGACACTACTTTTATGCAGACAGAGAGGGTTGTAAGTAATCAAGAAAAGTTGGGACACCTGTAGCACCAACTATGAAGGCTTGATCAACGTCCATCCTTTTATTCATGTGCTAACATAATTGCACAATGGTTTTCTAATCATCAATTAGCCTTTCAACATGATTAGGTAACAAAATGTAGCATTAGAACACAGGAGTGATGGTTGCAGGAAGTGAGCCTCTGTGCCCCATGTAGATATTCCTTTAAAATTCAGCTGTTTCCAGCTAGATTAGTCATTTACCACATTAACGATGTCTAGACTGTGTTTCTGATTAATTTAATGTGATTTTCATTGAAAAAAAATGCTTTTTTTTTTCAACAATAAGGACATTTCTAAGTGACCACAAACTTTTGAACGGTAATGTATATAATTACAATGCAACTTGCATCCTTCTTTAATTGAGCTGTGTGGGTTGCACACCCTACACATCCGCTGACCTCCTGTTGCCACCCTGTACCCATTAATGGGATAAAATAAAATATGATGATGAGTGATTTTGTGGGGTTCGTGCCACTCATAAAATGCATTTACTGTTGTGCAATCATTAGTTTTCCAATGACTGATGGATATCTCTTAGACCAGTGCATGTTACATGATGAATGTAGACGTTGTAGCAACTCGATTGGCCATTATGTGAGAACTGGACTTTTCCCACCTTGCTGTTTTTTTGCCTCCTGTCACTTTTTATGCACTTACAGAAGAACTTTGAACCTCTCACTTAGAATGAAGGCCTTGAAGCAGCTCTTATCTTTCCAACAGGTAATTGCTTCTTCAACGTTTTACAATGCCTCTTATCACTCACCTCATATAAGTTATGTAAAGAACAATTGATCTGCCACTTTATTGATTCAGGAGTCGTCATTGCTGTAAATCTGGATTATTCCATCAACAGAATGTCTGTGTTTTTGGTCTAGTGCCTACAGATGAGACAACCCAGAATGACCACTTATGTAACTTATGGAGTTCAATACAGAAGTTTTGTCTGATGGGTTATTGAACAAATTTTACACTTTCGATAGTGCTAAAACTATGACTTGATTCATTGAGTTTAATTTAATAAGAAACTCTTTGGAAGTCAGAGCTCCTGGTGAGAACCCCTGCAGGACAGGGACAAGATGCAAACTCCTCACAGGGATTTGAACCCAGTACCTTGTAGCTGTGAGGCGACAGTACTAGCCACTGCAGTACCGTGCCGCCCTTAAAGCATCATCAAGATTTTAATTGCGTTTATTAGTTATATATAGGAATAATATGAAATAATTAGTAGCACCATGTAGTTGAATTTAGACTTGGTCTTTGGTGATATATAGCAAAAAGTTAATTTTGGCACTCAACATTTCCAGGTGCATTTGTGAGAAGGTGTCTGTAGATGGGTCATGGTGCACACAACACACAACTAACATCATATGGGTGTTCATGCTGTTGCTGGAACTGCACCTAGTGCATGGATGTGCGAAAAGCCTGTAAATGTGATTGGAAAATGCAGATAGACAGGCTACCAAGTAAATCATTATTATATTATTATATTGCATTTTTATCTTCATTATCTGGTCATCAAGTCTGTCAGCCTCATACATTATAGCCAGTTCAAGAACATCAGAACATTTCTTTATCGTTATGTTTGGTGATATAATGCCATTCAAATCAAATGTATACCCATTTTTAAGAATTAGTTTTTAACAGATGAATATGTTTTAGTTTTGTGGCTGAGACCAGAACTTGACGGAGCTGCCTGAGGGATTCACTCTCCATTAGATGATCCTTAATATGGGCTGCCATAAAAAAAATCCCTAACAACACTGCTAACGTCATTTGACGAAGCTCTTCACTACCTCACTGTTTTGTCAGTGATACAGTCAAAATAAACACACACACATAGAAACAAAATACCCTGTTATCTGTGTTATCTCTGTTATCATCCATTGATTTTTTTTTTTTAGAGTTTTCTTCTTTAGGCTAATTTAGGACATTCATCCAAAACAGAGAAGACAGGAGACTTTGTAGAATCAGTCCTGTGTTCTTTTGAGCCCTTTGGCTCAGACTGAACTGCGTAGTTAAGATGTTCAAAAGGATACAGCGTCATCAAGATTTAATAAGGGTGTTTGGCACAACAGGGATTATAATTACATTTGTTACAAGTAATTAGTAAATGTCTTTAATGTCTTCCCCTCTCTGAAACTATGAATGCATTGATACTTTGTTACATATGGGCCCATGTTCTTTAGCGTTTGAGCTCAGCCTACATTCAGCTAAACAGCAGGTAAATTCAGAATCAAGCCTGAACAAACAGATTGAGATGTCTACACACTATAGGTAATAATGTTTGGGAAAATAAAAATGCAATATGTGACGATTTAGCCAAGCGTTTGTTGTAAATTATCCATCTATTTACCAGCCCTTACCTGGGGCCGGCTCATGGTGATAGGTTGCTAAACAGCGTAGCCCTTCCTAGCAACTGTTATCAGCCTTTTCTGGGATGTCCTAATTCTTCCTGGACTTTTCCTAGAGCATTCCTTCAGAATGTATCTGGAAAACCTCCAGAAGGTTCACAAGATAAACAGTTCTCTTTGTTGGAAGCTTTCAACTACATCTCATGCTTGAGCCACTTCTGTTTATAGATGATATCCAAGTCCTAGTTGAAAACCCTGAAAAATGCTACAAGATGGACCCTGACACATACGTAATTACAATAATAATGTTGCCAATAGATACATGCTTAAACGATTAAAACACAGGCTGTATATTTTAACATTATTAGTCCTATGATTACTTAATTTATCTTACTGTCAATTCTATTAGTATATTTTAACACAACATTAGTAGGAAACATTTTCTTTGCTAACCTTGGTAATAGCATGATGTTAATGCTGAGCAAGCCATACTGAACTCTTTTTGAAATGTGTGTGCTCTTCGCTTTGTCTTTTATGGTGAGAACAGAACAACCCGTGAAGAAAAGTAGGTGTGACATCTTTCTAAAGACTATCTGATATCATGTTTTTAAAATGTCAGCTTGCTAACACTTAACTTAGCATTCTACTGCTTTGGTACCTAGCTAACAGCAACAAGTAGCATCTGCGCTGAAAACTGTTTATTTCTTAACTCTCTGAGCCGAAAAAACCTGCTGGTGGGTATGAAAGACGTGTTTTTTTTGTCTGTTTTTATTTGCCTAAATGACACCATGCATCAGAGCCAGAAACGAAAAGCTAATCATGCGGTTCCATCGGGAAAAGCCAGATCTAAACAATCTCCTAGTCAAATCTAAGCCTAAAATCATAACGTCATTAAAATCACTTTTCACAATTCTGGTTGTTTCATTTAAGTATTTGCCAAAAATAAACTGTTTTACGAACCAGATTCTGTAGAAAAACAACAGCAAATTCTGTGCTTCGAGAGGCAACTAAGATGTCATGATTGGTTCAGCTACAAACAACAGTCTTGACAAAAATTCAGGGTCTATTCAGCTGTGTAATCAATTAAGCCAGTTAAAGTAATGGGAGTCAAAACCTCCACTTTTCCTTCTTTGTCACTTTTTGGATGACTTTAAAAGATAAAGTAGTGTTCCCTATTACACACTGAGCTGAATGTCCCGCCATACTGCCCTGTTGTACTAAATGTAATACATCCTCAATAAGCTAAGTAAGTTGTAGTAGCTTAAATGTAAAATAGTAAGCAACAGACTTAAGGGTGTTGAAGTAGTCTGAAGAGTGATGTTTGAATGTTTCACTCGCGGATTTTGTAACCGCACACGTACAGCCGGCAGGTTGCTCTGTCAGCAGGGGTAAAGGGGTGGAACCACTGATAAAACCACTTCCGTGCTTGGTAGTTGGTTGCTATAGTGCTGAGCCTCCATTGTTTGTTTTCTTGTCTGCCAGTTAATGATAACGGTACTGCTACATGTAGTGACAGTTCTTTACAGTTTGTGTTGATTATGTAAGATAACAACTTTCTCAGGCACAACACACAATGCTGAATGTTAGCATGGATAACAGACAGTACAGTCAGTTCATATCTAAACAGTTTAGTCAGAATTAATGTCACGCTAAATAAAACGGATTCCTTTGCTCCTTATTTGCTGCAATAAACACTGCAGTGCATTACAGTACATACTTCATATCGTGAAAGGAGAATACTAGTATGAAATTGATGACAATAATGCAATGTTGTGCAGTAGTTAACATTTTTCACAAAAGTGTTCATGTTATTGCAAAGAGTGAATCTTGAACGTTTTAGTTATACATTGTTATTGTAATTATTTGTGTCAGGTTCCACCTACTACCTTCTTTTTTAATAGCTTTTACCTAAATCTCTTGGTCTTAATCAACAAATAGAACTGATGTGAGCTTGAGATGTGGTTGAAAGCTCCAAAAACTGCTAAGTCAATTATTTAGACACACAAGTAACGATAATAATTAAATTGACAATAAATCAAGACAAGACTCAAACTTTATCTCATATGATTTTTGATTCTCTTTATTATGAGCACATTTGGTCAGTAGAAACAATCACTGTGAGGTTTGATAACCAGGCCCTGTTGTATGCTCTGCTAGATTCTGTGAGGAACTTTTGAAGTCAGTTGCACAACTCTTGAGGCGTACTGTGAACTGTCACCGTTCCTGGACTCATCTTGAGTTGATCGTTTCAAGAGGTTTGTGTGAGAGGGGTGCTGTTTGCAACACTTCAGCAAACCTGTTGGAGTGGTTCTGCAGGAAAACTTTACTTTGTAGACACTTTTCTCCCAAGTTTTGGGTGTGACTTTTTTCTCTGTGGAATTGTGTCCAGATATGATCATAAAGTTTTAACATGAGCACTGGCTCAGTCCAAGGTCCTCTCAACGAATGATGAGACAAGCATGAAGCACAGGATCTGATTATTAACTACAGCAGGCTGTAAAACCATTAACCTTTGATATTGAACAGCCTTAGAAAATGTTTACAGTGGGTACCTGCTGCCTCTTGTATCATCACAGTAAAACGAGGATAATCCTGCGTTCATGCTGTTTATGGCAAATTGCAAACCAGCTGTTGTTTCTATGTGTCATTCACCAGACAGAAATAGCATTAGCCTCTACCAGATTCCGCACCAGGTTGCATGTGTTTCAGTGTGACTTCTCTTTACCCCATATGCAGAAAAAGGAATAACAAAGACTACTATATGCAAATGTTTTTTTTTTTTATGCATATAGCAGTTCTTACTATCAGTGTATTTCCTGATCATCACAGGCAGCTATCACAGTTATGTAAATGTATTTTCATTTATTCATTTATTTAGCAATGACTCATTGATCAACAGAAAAAACACTGTAAATAAACCAGACTTAGCCCATCCAGTTTTTTTTCTGATGACTTATCACAATCAACATATACAGTTGCTACAAGCATACTAACACCCAGACCAGTGCAATGCACTCCAAAAGATCAAACATTGCGATACAACCTCAGTAGCTATCATTAGATCATTAGCCCTGAATTAATCTATTCAGTTGAATGCAGTTTTATTAACACAGTATTAAATCACAGTATTTGTCATCTCAGGGAATTTCACATGGTAAGATCAGGACCTTACAATATTATAAAGAAAAAAGCAAACAATTCTGTTTAAACATCACTTGTTGACAGTGGGAAGAAATAACTCCTGTTTAACAAGAAGAAACCTCCAACAGATCCAGCAGAGCTAAGGAATGGTTCAGTCACCTGAGCACCCCTAACTATGTACTTTAAGAAAAATTTTAATCCTAATCTTAAAAGGGGAGAGGGTGTCTGCCTCCCAAACTTAAACTGGGAGCTGATTGTAGCCTGATAACTGAAGGCTCTGCCTCTGACTCAAATTGTGCAAACTGTAGCAACCACAAGTAAACCTCCAGTCTGAAAGCAGTGCTTTATTGGGATAATAAGGTACAATAAGGTCTTTAAGATGCAATGGAGCTTGGTCCTTAGGAACCTTGTATGTGAGGAGAAGGATTTTAAATTCTATCCTGGAATTTTTCAGGGTACAACTAAAGAGATGCAATAAGGAATTGCAATAGTCAAGCTGAGAGGTTCCAACCGTATAGACTAGTTTATCAGCATCGCTCTGAGACAGGATGTTCAGAATGTGGTATGGTCCTACAGACTTGTTTTATGCGCAATTTAAAGTACATGTGCTGGTCAAAAAATACTCCAAGGTTACTCTTGGTAGTACTGCAGACCAAGACCACGCTATCCAAAGTCACTGTGGTTAGATACTTTGTGAGGTGTTTAGAACCAAGTATAATAACTTCAGTTTTGCCTTATCGTAGGAGAGGGAAATTAAATAGCATTCAGCCCTTTTTGTTTTAGAGACAATCTGGGTCTCATCTGCAGTGGAACAGAAGTGTATGCGGTGTTTCCCAACAGAAGCATGTGCAAGGTGAAAAGTATTGTTCCTTGCACATTTTGTTGAGAAAATGATTCATCTGTTATTTGAGAAAGTAACTGGTAAGTTTATCAGTAATGAAAATACAGCTCAAATTGTATCATTGCATGTCAAAGGAGCTCAGTACTAAGGTGTATTCAGTGGTGACATTATTACATAACACTTGCTGTCACAACACCATTTGGTGTGTATGGCTCTGCTGATGCTGTGGTTTTCCTGTTCATGCAAAAAAAAGAAAAGAAAATCAGAAAGTATAGGTCAAATGCACGAAAGAACATACATGCAGTGGGAGTCACTCTCTGCATCTCATAAACTTTTCTCAAGTTTGCTTTTGAGTTGACGTGTGCATATATTTACTCAGTTCTCAGCTTTAACAAACAACTCTGCAGCCTTTTATAAAGAAGCCAGATACAAAGGAAATACAACACAGGGAGACACCTGCTGGTGTGCTGGTTAGATGAATCGGTGGTGAGTGATATTATTTCATGCCTGTAAGATAATGGGATGATGAGGGTTTTACATACTCCACTTAAAGGGTATTCAGTTTTGGATGTGATGTAAATAAAGCTTCAGTCTGTAACTGAGCTTCTCTTATCGCATTGATTATTTCTTCTCCACCTTCCTGCTGTGTGTTGTCATCACACTCAGACCTTTTCCCATGAGGCTTATTTGATAAAAGCAGCAGGCTTGATCTTGCACACATAGACAGTGATCTGACTACCAACTGATGAATGCCTGGGGATATAAGTCCTTCAAGAAAAAGTGGATAAAAGGGATCCTGGTGATGCAATAGAGCAGTTTACAGACATAGTGCTCTAAAGTGTCCTGTTTGTCTCTGTTACTTATAGCCACTGCAGAGATATTTTCCCTGTAACTGGCTGAGAGACAAGACTAAAATATGACCCAAAGGTAGAGAGGTGGAAGTTTATTCGCGGCCACATCCTGTGCCACAGACTGATTCTCTGCTCCCCTGCGGTGCACTAAACGGATTATATGGTGCTTGCTCACCTTACATGACAGGTTCACATCAGCAGTTACAAAATGTTTCTCAACTCTGCTTATCAATTGTGGACTTTAGAGAAAGCTTACTCATTAAAACTTGAAATGTCAGTACTTGTTGAAGTATCAGAGGTCCAAGTGGTCTTGATGAAAAACTGTGAATGCTTGCAGGAAGTGTAACACTGGCCTCACCCTTCCTATCCTTACAGTTTCAATATGGTTTTCACCAACTCCTGAAAGAAATATCTTCAAATTTAGCTGCAAAATCCTTCTCCATGTTCACCTGCTAGTTCTTACTAACCGTTGTGAGCAGAGTAGGTGGGTTTTCCAGTACATTTTGACTGTTAACAAATAAGGAATGTTGTCATTACTGATTAATCTGATGATTATTTTCTTGAATAGCTGTTTTGTCTATGTAATCCACAGATTCAGTTTACGATCAAAATATTCACATTTAAAAAACTACAACCAATGACTATTTGACCTTCAAAATAGTTGGTGATAAGTTGTCTTTTGATCAATCAGATGATTAGCTGACAAATCGAGTAATCAACTATTTTGGTGCGTATGCCCAGAAGAAGTCATGTGCCTCTGCTTGTGATGGTAATTATAGATTGCAGCATTCCACTGCTGTACTTTTCACCTCACATGTTTTATCATCTTCATTAACGGTGATAGTGTTTGTCATAAACATATAAGTCCATCCAAAGGTCCAGTCACCGCAAGTCCTCTCAAGATCACAGAGTGACTCATCTACATTGTTTTAGCAATCATTAACCAGCCCGATTTCATATAAACCACTGGATCAATGCATAATCCACTTTGTGCATGACTGAGATGGGAGTTTGTCTTGAAGCAATGCTGAGGCTGCACTGGCTGATCTTAAATGGTCACTGGGCAGGGAATCATTTACAGATAGCCGAGGATGTTGCACAGATAACAGCATTTTATCAAGTGGTTGATGTGTAGCAGATGAGGAATGCTTTTTTAATCAAGCTCCTCGGGTGTGGAAGCCAGTTTCTGTCAAGAAAAGGAAATACCAGATTAAAAGGTTCACAATGTTCAGTACAGCCTGTGATCTAAGAAATTGTTGAAGTTTATGTCTGCTTACTTGCACTAATTTCTTTTTGCAGAAATAAACTGAAACATTATTTGATGATTTTATAGTTAAGATTAAACAGCTCAGTCTTTTCTTACTGACTGTATAGCACCATTTGAGTGCTTTAACTGTTAAGATGCAACTGTGGAGCTGACCATCATAGACAGTCATCCTGTAATAAAGAAACCTCAACTGTGTCTCAACTGCATGTATGTGTGATAAGTGTCAAACGGACATACTGGTCCATCATGTGGGATTAGACACTTAACCAGGCACAGGCCACTGCAGGATTAGCCTCTGTAGCAGAGCGCAGATGCTACTGCTTCATTTAGTTGCCAATCTTATTCCATTATGCATGAACCTATTTTTAAGGTTCTGCATGTTTATGACCTAATGTAAGTGTTCTGCTTTTAGTCTGACTTGATGCTATTTATACAAAAAGCAACAGGCCTACAGGATGTGAACAGGGAGGTTACATGGCGGACGCATCCTGTAATCTAGAATAAACATGTAGGGATTGTACTGATGTGGAATCTCAGGTCCATTTGGAAGTGGACTACACTGGAAAAATATGTCTTTTTAGTTGGAACAAAGCCTGCTCACTCTTTTTTCTTTGTTCCTGAAGAATCCTTTGAATTATATGGCATTTCTGCTGAAGAATTGTAGCTACTGAAGTTCTTGAGATGAGAGAATGCGACTTTCTTTTACAAACTCAAAGCTGCTATTCAGTGTGTTATAGGAATCATACCTCTCGTCTAATTCTGCAACAGATTCGTCCATGATGACATTGAGAACCAAGACAGATTTTTGATGGCCAGTCAGTGTCATTCCAACATCATGCTCAGATGATTCATCCAGTGAATTTGTTACACCATCTTGCTCTGTCTGTGTCAGCTGTGTAAGTTCTTATGTTACCTGCTAACAGCTCCTTTAGCATAGACATGAACTTGTCAAATTGATCCCATAGACCTGTGATTAAAATCCCTTAGTGAGTATACCAGTTCCACTGCATTGCAGAAGTCCAACTGAACCTTAGAGGCCTGATGTGACAATATGAGTTTGAGCAGAAGCTGAAAATACTTTGAATAGACATGAAAAACAGTTTGATGACAGCATTTAATTTTTTTTGTTGTTTTCTCTCAGTGTGTGTTGTTTTTTTCTTTTGTTTTTAACTTTATATTTTGTTCATGCTATGTAACCAGTCATATAGTGCTGTAGGCAGGACATTGCTTGAGACCACAGCGTGGTGTCTACAAATAGAAAGACATAGCTGCATCAGAGCCAAAGTAGCACAATTTTAAATTATTTGATCATGAATTGGCTAGGGCTGCACAGTGGCTTGGTGGTTAGCACTGTTGCCTTGCAGCTAGAAGATCCCTGGTTCGTGTCCCGGCCTTCCTGGGATCTTTCTGCATGGAGTTTGCATGTTCTCCTTGTGCATGTGTGGGTTTTCTCCGGCTACTCCAGCTTCCTCCAACAGTCCAAAAACATGCAGAGGTTAATTGGTAACTCCAAGTTGTCCGTAGGTGTGAATGTGAGTGTCATTGTTTGTATGTGCACATGCGGACAAAATTGTTGGTACCACTCGGTTAATGAAAGAAAAACCCACAATGGTCACAGAAATAATTTGAATCTGACAAAAGTAATAATAAATAAAAATTCTATGAAAATTAACCAATGAAAATCAGCCATTGCTTTTGAACCATGGTTCAACATAATTATTTAAAAAAATAAACACATGAAACAGGCCTGAACAAAAATGATGGTACCCTTAACTTAATATTTTGTTGCACAACCTTTTGAGGCAATCACTGCAATCAAACAATTTCTGTAACTGTCAATGAGACTTCTGCACCTCTCAGCAGGTATTCTGGTCCACTCCTCATGAACAGACTGCTCCAGTTGTCTCAGGTTTGAAGGGTGTCTTCTCCAGACAGCATGTTTCAGCTCCTTCCATAGATGTTCAACAGGATTTAGATCAGGGCTCATAGAAGGCCACTTCAGAATAGTCCAATGTTTTCCTCTTAGCCATTCTTGGATGTTTTTAGCTGTGTGTTTTGGGTCATTATCCTGTTGCAAGACCCATGACCTACGACTGAGACCAAGCTTTCTGACACTGGGCAGCACATTTCTCTCTAGAATACCTTGATATTCATGAGATTTCATTGTACCCTGCACAGATTCAAGACACCCTGTGCCAGATGCAGCAAAGCAGCCCCAGAACATAACAGAACCTCCTCCATGTTTCACAGCAGGGACAGTGTTCTTTTCTTGATATGCTTCATTTCTGCATCTGTGAACATAGAGCTGATGTGCCTTGCCAAAAAGTTCCAGTTTTGTCTCGTCTGTCCATAGGACATTCTCCCAGAAGCTTTGTGGCTTGTCAACATGCAGTTTGGCAAATTCCAGTCTGGCTTTTTTCTGATTTGTTTTCAACAATGGTGTCCTCCTTGGTCGTCTCCCATGAAGTCCACTTTGACTCAAACAACGACGGATGGTGTGATCTGACACTGATGTACCTTGACCTTGGAGTTCACCTTTAATGTCTTTAGAGGTTGTTTTGGGCTCTTTTGTTACCATTCGTATTATCCGTCTCTTCCATTTGTCATCAATTTTCCACGTCCAGGGAGGCTGGCTACAGTCCCATGGATCTTAAATTTCTGAATAATATGTGCAACTGTAGTCACAGGAACATCAAGCTGCTTGGAGATGGTCTTATAGCCTTTACCTTTAACATGCTTGTCTATAATTTTCTTTCTAATCTCCTGAGACAACTCTCTCCTTGGCTTCCTCTGGTCCATGTTTAGTGTGATACACACCATGTCACCAAACAGCACAGTGACTACTGTAACCCTATAAATAGACCGACTGACTGATTACAAGTTTGTAGACACCTGTGATGCTAATTAGAGGACACACCTTGATTGAACATGTCCCTATGGTCACATTATTTTCAGTCTTTTCTAGGGGTACCATCATTTTTGTCCAGGCCTGTTTCATGAGTTTATTTTTTAAAATAATTCTGTTAAACCACGGTTCAAAAGCAATGTCTGATTTTCATTGGATAAATTTCATAGACTTTTTATTTATTATTACTTTTGTCAGATTCAAATTATTTCTGTGACGATTGTGGGTTTTTCTTTCATTAACCAAGAGGTACCAACAATTTTGTCCATGTATATATACGTAGCCCTGTGATAGACTGGTGACCTGTCCAGGTGTCCCCTGCCTTCATCCTAAGTCAGCTGGGATAGACTCCAACCCCCTGCGACCCTAATTAGGATTGAGCGGCGTATAGATGATGGATAGATGGATGGATGAATTGGCTAAAAATAGTAATGATCTCAAAAAATTATCAGCCAGGCCAATAATTGGGCGATCCCTATTTAGTATCTTAATTTGTCAAATTAATACTGATTTAAATAAATACTTCAGATCTTATAATTTTTCATTAATTATGACTTGATCTGCATGATTTTTGGTTAGTTAGAATTCTGAATTGTTACTTCATAAGTTCATACTTATAAATTTCTCACATCTCATATTTTTCACTTACTTTTTTCTTCTCCTCCCAGTGCCTCTCCATTGAGGTGCACTGGGATGTTGGTAGTTCTAAGAATATATTTCCAGGCTCACTAGAGGCTAGGTTCAAACTGAGGTAGAAGAACAGAGGAATGATTGTTATCCATCCACTGCAAATATGAATATGGATATTGTGGCTACAATATGCAAAGAAACAGTAAAATGTTGCACCTTTGAATGAACTGTCATGCTCATATTGCCTGTGTGTGTGCAGGAGGACCAAGATGGACTGCGGCCTCGTCTATGTCACCTAAAGAAGGGTGCCAGTGGCTACGGATTCAACCTGCACAGTGACAAGTCCAAACCAGGCCAGTTCATCAGAGCTGTGGATGAAGACTCTCCAGCACAGAAAGCCGGCCTCAGACCGCAGGACAGGATTATCCAGGTACACTTATTCTCTCTCGATCACATACATGCACTCACTTTTTCAGTGTCTCAACCTTTGATTTGACACTGTGTGTATGTTTTGTGTTTGCATGTGTATCAACTGTAATCCTATTACATCAAGGGGCAAAGGGGGAAACTAAGGTCCCAAGAAGCATTAGTAGATAGGAGAAATGTATTTAGCTGTAATATGTGGCCATGTTTGTGCATACAGGCATGTTCATTTATATGCTCCTGTGTGTTTGTGAGATATCTCGGGACAATCTGCATGATCTGGCTCACTACATACATGTGTGTGTGTCTGTGTGTGACATACCCAGCCCCTCTGGCCATGCTGTTCAATGTTAATCCACTTACTATGTCTGTGGGCTGAATTACAGGCTGCTCAAATAGTCTGCAGGACCTCTCACATGCAGGAGACAACTGGGCAGAGAACCCCCACAACTGTACTTACAGGATCCACATAGAGATAGAAGCCTCAAACAGGACACTGTAAAGTTTTAAAAGGTTAATCTTAGAAAGTGGAATGTAGTGAATTTTGGGCGTAGAGCAGCGTCACCAGTGTTCTGTACCACCTGAAGACATTCACGGTCAGTGTGGGAGCTGGGAGACTCAGAGTCTTGATGGTTTTCCCAACTTCAGTCTTCCTCCCACAAAAATTCCTCAGTGACTTATCTCCCTAGGTGCTTGATTAGTTCCAACTCTGGGAGTATGCTTGTACACCACGCCCTGTGATAACAGTACTGCTTAACACTTTCAGATACTGGCACCATCACTCTGCTGTAAGGTGTCATTTCATTTATGTTTTTTCTTCCAGCCATAAAATTTGCAGCTGTCGTAACTCCTTTACTTTATATGTAAATTTTTAATGTTCAAACTATACTGTGGCTTCATGAATTCCAGTTGATTGGAGTGTTTTCACCTGTGCAAACAAAGCATGTGCCATTTTGAAGAGATGAGATCATAGGCTGTATACAAAGATGGACTGAAGCTAGGATATCTTGATAGCATCTTGTGGCTGGTTGTCTCACATTAACTGGTAGCACATGGGTGTCCAATGAGCATCTGCTGTTGTCCAATACAGTTCAAATTGTAGGGGCTGAAGTTCTCCCACTTGACCTAGGCAAGAGGTAGGACATCAATACTACATCTTAACCCCTTGGCAACTACTGCACAGACTGTTTTCAACTGGTGACACCAGCAAAGAATGGCAGCACCCATTTCCAACAATATTTTGAATTGACTACAATGGGAGTAAGTGCTGATGTGTAGTTTATCTTTATATACACTCTATGGCTCAAATGAAATATTTTTTTAGTTATGTATTAATAATAATAACAATAGCTTCAATTTTAAAACACCTTTCAAAGGATGTAGCAACGCTTTCCACACATAGAGAGCACAAGAACAGAGAAGAGACAGAAGACAGGATTAGCTAAGATGATAGAAGCAACATTGCAGATTCCTGCTGCTACACTAAAGGCTCACTCTCCAATGGACCATAGACAGATGTAGGGTAAGCAGACCCATTCTAGGACAAGGTGTAAGGATGGATGAGGTCTGAGGTAGGTACTGAGCACAGACGGTATACAAAAGATGGATGTAGCCAGTGTGATGTCTGCTATTGGTTTGTGGACAACCGTTCTGAAGCCTCGAGTTTGGTATTTGGCCATCACCAGTCTTGTAACCAGACATAACAAGCAAGCAATGGATCTTACTGAGAACTACTGAGAAGGACATTATGCACAGTAATACAGTAGCGTCCTTTCAATGACATGGTTTATTGTCTATTTTACTGTAAAACTGGTGTGTTCAAAATGGCTTAAAAGTGCTTATTGAGATCATAAACTACATACATTTTTTTGATAATGTAGCTTCAGTCTGATACTTATAATCTGATAAGGTTGTGAACCGAAAGATATTGTACTACACAACAGTAGAAATAAACTGTAATGTGATAACCTGTATTGCCCTATGGAGACCCAAAGTGTCCAATATTAAATAATCAAATATGTACATAAATACAATACAATGTATAATGGCTTATCAAATTATTGAAACGCAGCTCAATATTAATAAATGTTGAATGACTGCCAATATTATTATTTTTTAAATAGCAGGTAATGACATACAATCAGAGAAGCCTTGAAGATATGGAACTTATCACCTTGCCCTTTGATCATGGTTCTTAGCCTTTACCTCTTCTGTAGGTAGAGTATTATCAGGTTAAATTGGAGCAGCTGGTTTCCACATGGTTTTGATGCAGCTTTTGGTGGATTTGTGATACTGAAATAGAAGTCTTAGGTTATTTTTTCCAAGTCCCGAGTTGTTTGTTTGGCTTTTACAATCGGAGTTTAAGTGGAAATCATCCAAAGCCTCTGGTATTTATTGTGTTACGCCCACTACTTCTGTGAGTCCCTAATCCTCAAACACAGAAAACGAACCAGCAAGAATTTTAAAATGTGAGGATTTGCTTTAAATTTAGTCTTTGGGTTTTAGAGTTTTAGTTGTACAAAATATATAAACTTTAAAGACATGAACTCTAGACAGAGAAACCTTTTCTGGCAAGTCATTGATAAAACTAACAGTTGGTTGATAGTGACAGTGCTCTGTTCTGTTCACCCCTTTGTTAAACTGTGATGACAGACAGTCAGTTTTGTAACAAGCAAGGCTTTAGCTATCTTTGCTGTCAGATATTGTTTTGATCTAAAATGTGTGATATTTGCCAGGTAATGCATGCTGTTTTGTAAGACTTTACACTGTGAATCTTAATGTTAATGTTGATTAACCACCACAGTAACTTTGTTTTTGTCTGCTTTTACATAAAAAGCAATGTTTTAAACATTTTGTTTGGGTCATTGTTGCAATAGATGCAGCTAGTTAAAACTTACGGATGTTAACCATAGACTGTATAAGAAAGATAGACTGAGCAACTGGTCCGAGAAAGTGAAGCCGACACAAAGTTTCAAAAACCTGCAATACCACGACAGTCGCCAGGGACTGGCTCCAAAAAGCTCTGGCTCCATATGCACCAATTCTAAATCCAAAATTAGAGGTCATGGAAAAACAATCTTTCTGTAACACACAAGCATTTGACAAAGCACCAAGCCTAGGGAGTCCAAACAATTCATGTTAAAATACAACGTGGAGCTGGAGTGGTTAGGTGCAGCCTCTATACAAAAACAGTTGAAAAATTAAACAAGACGAGTGACACATGCTCCACTTGGGAAAGGACAGAGAATTAGTAATTACAGGACAGGTACCACTACCCAACAAACCAAAAGTCGAGCCAGATCAACAAAAGAAACACTCCCGAAAATACATGTAAAGACATAAAGGCTCTGATTTCAGTTTCTCCTGGCATCTCCTCAGGTCAATGGTGTGTCAGTGATTGGAATGCAGCACTCTGAGGTGGTGGCTGCCATCAAAGCTGGAGGAGATGAGACCAGGCTGCTTGTGGTCAACGCTCAGACCGAGGAGTTCTTCCAGAGATGCAAAGTCCTGCCTTCTGAACAACATGTCACTGGTACTGCGCATCCTGCTTTGTTACTTTAATGTCTGTAATATGATTTGGAAAACAGATTGAACTGACTGATAAATGGAAATGTGAATGGAAATGTGAATGAATTGAAGATGAGATGCAATGTGTTTTATTGCCCCTGTAGGACCTCTCCCCGAACCTGCATCAGAGGAGGAGGAGGAGGTGAGGAATACACACACACACACACACACACACACACACACACACACACACACACACACACACACGCAAAGCAAAGAGTCAAGCAAAGAGAGAGAGAGACCTGGAAAAAGCCCCACAGATCCTCTGTGAAAACTCCTGGCAGCAGATTAACAGTTCTGGACAGTGTTGTGTGACGCATTCTTACTACTTTCATGTTTCTTGTCAGGATTGCACTCAAATTAATGTCAGTGAAATTAACCAAGCTTCACTGCTTTGTGTTTCAATGGACAAAACTCTTCAAATTCTGCATATTTTATCTGCAAAAGCAAGTGCTTTGCATGAGTTACTATATGAAATACTGAATTGCAAATTAAAAGGATAGAACAAAGAACTAAAAAGTAGATACATGTAATGGCACCTGTTAGTGGGTTGGGTATAGTAAACATTTTGTCCTCGAGGTTGATGTGTTAGAAGCAGGAAAAATGGGCAAACAGAAGGATTTGTGCGAATTTGACGATGACCAAATTGTGCTGGCTAGACGACTGGGTCAGAGCATCTCCAAAATTGTAAAGCACATTTTTATTTTTGATTGAGATGCCAAATTAGAGTTATTTTCTTGCATTCCTGAACTGAAAAAAATGTTTTAGTGGTTGTATGTCATTCTGGATTAATTTCTGACTTCTCTGAGAGTTCCAGTGTGCTGGCTCAAATTTGGGTGTAAAAACGTGAATTCAGTTTGAAATTCCTCACTCCTGTTCTAAATGGTGAAGTGTAAGGAGCTCACTGAGAAAGGCAGAGTCCAAATTAAAACACTTCATGATGACTTCATGTTTAGTTGTTCCAGTTTGTTGTTTGCCGACTAATTAACAATACGTTTTTTGTGTGAAACAAGTTTCTGACAGATTTCTGAAATATTTGTGTTTTGTCATTTTTATGACTCGTGGTCTCATAAATGTGTTAAACACTGTATATATAATGATCATAAATATAAATATATATATATATATATATATATATATATATATATATATATATATATATATATATATATATATATATATATATATATATATATATATATATATATATAAATAAAAATTTTGTGGGATTACATCAAGGCAGCACATGGTTGATTTCAAGCATAAAATGATTTTACATCAAAAGGAGAGAGATACTGTTTGTTGCCTCATGTGCTTGACTTTGTTTAAAAAGTCATTTAAAGACTTCTCACACTCTTGTGAGACATCATATGCTTTGATTACTGCTTTGTATACTCTTAGCCTTCTCTCAATGAGCTTCATTGAGATGGTTTTCATTTCACAGCTGTGCCTTGTCAAGGTTAATTTGTAGAATTTCTTGCCTTTTTAATGGGGTTGGGATGGTCATTTGTATTGTGCAGAAGTCTGGTTGATACACAATTGACAGCCCTGACAACTGGGAACTGGGAAAATATTAAAACGCAAGTCAGTGATTCTGATAGAGTTTGGAACCTATGGTTAGATAACGAGTCTTTCTGTGCAGATTGTGAGTTTTCACCAGGTGCTCTCTGTGTTAGCCCCAAAGTAGTACTACCTTTGTGTTATCATGTGTACAATAATACCAGTTACTGTCTGCTATTAGAGGAACACACCAAAAGACAGAGGTGGAGGGAGGTACCAGGTTTTTCTGCAGATCAATATGCATTTATTTATATAAATATTGTTGATGATTCAGCTTTTTTCACAGGCTGAGCAGCATTTAACAGTAGAATGGCCCTTTAATTAACACAGCACAGGCACCACGGGCACAGTTTATCAAAAGTAAACATCCTCCTGCAGAAAGGAACAGCAGAACTCCCCCTCCTCCACATACACACTGACAACATGGAAAAAGTGGATTGGCCCCTCTGGTGACATTGTGGTTGACCCTTCACCATAGCAACAAGAGCTCACCTCTGTTCCCCCCTTCCTCTCTCTCTCTCTTTCTCATGTCCTGAAGGATCATGGGATTGCAATGGCTTTAAGGATTATGCTAATGAGATGACTAACGAGCACGGTTCACACACTATCACATGCAGGCAGGTTCTACTCTGCTGCAGCATAACAATCACTCATTCACCAGCTATTACATAACACAGTGCCCAGCATGAACACTCACTCTGACCTGAAATAGGGGGGCAAACTTTTTTATCAGTTGAGTATATCATCAGATGGGCTTGATTTAGTCACAGATAGTTTCCTGGAAGCAGAGCCATCCATTTACATGAAACACTCGTGCTCAGATAGACTCTGGGTTATTAACTCTCACAATAAGGAAAGCAGAATAGAAGAGGGTGTCTGAAATAAAGAGCCTCACACTTGAGGGCTCCTGCGTTTTACAGCACAACTGCAGCATTATACCAAAGACCAGAGGTTAATTTTAGAGGAGCAGCTGCTTCCAAACTGGATGCCAGTTTTTCACACACAGAGAGTAACACACTGCAGATCATACAGGAGCAAAGATGTGTTTTAAGATTGTAACTGTCCACTCACAAATATTAGTTCTGACACTGAAAATGTGATTGAAGCAGCTCAGGAAAGCTCTGCCTCCTCCTGCTGGACAACAGCACAACTATCGCCCACATTCAAGTTCATATTTTATTTGTCTAGGTTTGCAATTTTTTGCCCAAAATTTTTAAAATACTTTGAACAAAACTTGTACAATTTTTTTTACAGTCCATCTATTTGGTGAAGTGCAGACTGAACAATGTGAAGACTGATGTTAAAAATCTTCCAGTGGAGATTGTTTGGAATGAGTTGGAACAAAGAGTGAAGAAGCTAACAGCACACAGCATATATGTTCATCTGTGGGTGTTTAGGTGGGATGATTGTGTAGCAGCAGGCCATTTGATGCAGCACTCCTTCACACTGCTTCTTGAACCTGGAGGTGTGTTTTTGCTCTTGGTCCTGTTGAGAAACTAATGATGGTCCCTCTAAGTTCAAGCCAGATGGGATAGCGTGTCTCTGCAGAACATTGTTGGTTATGTGTGTAAATTAAATTTTAAATGAAAAACCCAACGGTGTCACCAGCAAAGCCCCTCTACCAACACCATCACAGGTTCTCCTATATGGTTTATGATGGGTACCATACTTGCAGATGCCATCCAATAATTTTCTCTGCATCCCACAAAGACACAGCAGCTGGTACTAAGAATTTCACCAGATTTCCACTGGTTCCATTTTTGGTCTATGCACTTCTCAAATTTCCCCGGGATGAATAAAGTACCAACCAACCATCCAACCAACCAACCATCTATCTTCCTAACTTCATTACAGATGTAACAAGTATAACATTATTGCTTCATCAGTCTGTTAAAGTAACGGCATTCAGACACAGGTCACTTTTATGTTCAAAGTATTTTGACAGCTGGAATGGAGCTCAGGACTCAACATGAGAATGGAAGTCGTTGGAGCTTTTGTAATTCACATAAACTAACGCTTTAAGTTAAAACGGTGTGTGTTGTGTGTTTGACAGGCTGCAGCAAAGCCTAGAGTGTCTGTGAGCTCTTCAGTCTCCAGTGCAGGATCCAATAACTCCCTGCTTAAAGAGGTATGTATGTCACTGAAATATGTGGAACAGTCCTGAAGCTCTGCATCAGAGCCGCAAGAAAGCACATTATTCTTCATTGTCCCACCCCTGTGTGTGTGCACACCTTCAGGCTGAAAAGAGCCCTGACGCTGAGCTGGACCCGGCTGCTGACAGCCTGGGTCTGGGCCTGTCCCTTGCCCAGGCCAGAGAAAGGGCCCATCAGAAACGAGCTGCCAAGAAAGCCCCGGCCATGGACTGGAGCAAGAGGAACGAACTGTTCAGCAACTTATAAACATCATTATGGCCGTCTGCAGACCGCTCTGTCTCGACTCAGTGGTGAACCGAGACAAAAAATCAGCCTCTGCTCTTAAGATCCCACACATCCTGTGGAAGACACGCAGCAGCGAGCTCATTTTAAACTCCCATGTTAAACAGTATTATATGATGATTTTATTGTTTTAATTTAGGGTTTGGACACTTTTCTTTCTTTTATGTTTCAATGATGGTTGAAATGTCTGCCTCAGAATGTTAATATATTAAGAAGAGCAGAACTAGTGATGTACAGTTTCTCATGGAAAGCAGCATGTAAGGAATAATGGCACACAGGGAAATTATCGGCAGACACAATTTTAAATTTAGAGTGAAAGAATATATATATTTACTCTAGTCAATGACTCTCCTGGTACACCATCTGATAGTTAACAGCATGTCTTATCACGTCTTAAGCTGGCTGAAGGCACCATGTAGACTTTAGAATGATGTTTGTCCAGGCATCTTTCCCTCCAGAGGTTCTGTCCTGATGTGTAATTGAAAGAAATGAAAGATTATTTTTCATGTTGCGCTTGATGAATTTGTACATACATGAATAAATGATTTAATAGCCAATTGTATTTTGACTGACTTGAAGAATGTGAATTTCTACTGTTCTGTTGATTCTAATGAAAAAACTTGAATTTTAACGCTGCACCTGTTGGTCTGAGTGCCGGCGACTCTTAAACTTTGGAAATAGACAGTATGTACTGCTGGCTCTGTGCTGTAGAATGTATTGATGAGAATTGACAAATATAGCATTTGGATCAAATGGATTGGGTCTGTTTTGTATTGTATATTATCAACAACAATTTAAAAATTTAAAGCTGCACTACTCATATTTCTATATTAATAGATCAGATGACGGTGAATAATGTAAACAATGTTGTTTAAAGTGACTACCCCCAGAGAATCATTGTTCATCATCATAGTTCTGCACAGTTTAGCCAGGTATGTTTGATTAACTGACCTAGTATGCTCTTATGTTAATAAAACAGCTGTACACACAACAACCCACTGCACATTACCTGCCCAATGTCACAGCTAACAGTGACCAATTAGCTGGTCAGCATTTAGCAGATAAAGTGGAATGTTGCTCGCTGTCTGCTGGATGTGTAAATTAGCCTGCCTCACAGCTAGTTTACAGTTGCACCTTATCAATTCAATAAACAGCAAATGGTCCGTACTTTGACAGCACCTTATTAACCTCAGCTTGATTGTACAACTCTCTTTACAGTGTGTTTCTTCCATTGAAAACATCAGGACAAAGTCCTCAGTGTTCTTTAATAAGAATTTGCCTGCATGGTGTTTTGTTCTGCCAGTGATAGTTCTGGTAGCTCTGTTTCCTTTTCCTGGAATAGTTGTGCTAGCGTTTCTTGCTTGACTAAATATACTGAATAATAACTACGACATGAAAATTGAAAACTGGAATGAGTGTTTACTCAATATTCATTATGCAGGGTGGGCCATAAGTTTCCATACATAGGAAAAATAAACATTCTATGTTGGACAACCATTTTTATTTATATACTGTGCTCTATATGATTACTATTGTTTTGAAAACACATATTCATACGTGTTATCCACTGTTGATGAAGTTATGCTTATAATGGCGTTGGTGATACATTCCTTGAGATGATTTATGTTTCATATCTTCACCTGATACACCATGGCCTTCAAGTGCCCCCAAAGACAGCGTGAAATGCATCTTCTAGGGTATCTGAAACATAAAAAATATACATTATACATTTTCCTATGTATGGAAACTTATGGCCCACCCTGTAGTCATCCCTTGTCATGTCATGGATGCTTCAACACTGCGATCGGCCTGATCAACCCCTTGGTAGTAGTCTTGTGGAGGCTCTGTTCATTCCAGCTACATGGCAGCGTGTTTTAGATTTCTGAAGGGCAATTGAAGTTTGTGGCCTCTAAAGGCTGAATGCAGCATTTTTACTGTTTACCGACTGTACCACCACAAGTTTTCTGCATAGATCCCTCCATCAGTGTACTTTATATGTTACTAGCCAGGAATACTGTCATGTAGGACAAGAAGCACTTGACTTGGCTCAACCATAGACTGTATAATAAAGATTATATACAGCCATGGAAAAATTATTAGACCACCCTTGTTTTCTTCAATGTCTTGCTCATTTTAATGCCTAGTACAACTAAAGGTACATTTGTTTGAACAAATATAATGATAACAACAAAATTAGCTCATAATAGTTTAAGAGCTGATATCTAGCCATTTCCATGGTTTTCTTAATGATAACCAACATTACCTAACTGCTTACATCAATAGCTACAGCATTGTACTGCCAAAAACAATGCTTTTAGGCATTCCATGTTTTCTTTTCTGTCCATTTTAGTCACATGATAAACACAGGAGTTAGTACTTGATTGCACAACCCTTGTTTCTGAAGACTGCAGTCATGCATCTTGGCGTGCTCTCCACCAGCTTCTGACATTGTTCTGCTGTCACAGCAGCCCATTCTTGTTGCACAAATTCAAACAAATTTGCTTTGTTTTTGGATGTTTTTGATTTAGATCTGGTGATTGAGCAGGCCAAGGCATGGTTCCAATGTTCTGGTTCTCCATCCAGGCTTTAACTGACCTTGCTGTGTGGCACGGGGCATTGTCTTGTTGGAAAATCCAGTCAGGAAAGAGTTTTTCAGCTGACAGAAGAAGACTGTTTTCAAGAGTAGCTCTATACATGACCTGGTTCACACAATTGCATTTGCCCTGTTCCACCCAGACTGAAACTACCCCAGATGGTCACTGATCCACCCCCATGTTTTACTGTAGGGCAAGACAGTCTGGTTTGTAGCTTCTCCAGGCTTCCTCCTAACCAGTAAGTTGGCTGGAGTGGGCATCAACTGAAAATTGGATTCATCCCTGAGGAGAACCTTTGCCCAATCATCAACAGTCCCATCCTTGTGATCCCCAGCAAAGAGTAACTGGGCTTTCCTTTGCGGGCGCAACAGTGCCGATGTCAACAGTTCCCCCTCATAATGCTGCTGTTTTCCTGTGCCTTATTTAAAATAAAATATTATCCTTCCTGGAATGCTGTAAAATTTAATCTAATTAAGACAAAATGCGGTCACCAAATTTTAGGTGTGCCACAATACCATGACCTGGATGACTAAGAATCTACAAAGACAGTAGAGACGAAGACAGAGGTGACAGTATTTTTCAACACTATTACTTTAACTTCACAGTCACAGCTTTTGTGATAATTGTTCTACAGTATCATCTGTGCTATTTAATAATGGATAAATTCATGCTTGAAACAATTTATAGAGCAGTTAATATATTGGTGACAGCAGAAAATATTGAAGTTTTTACACCACTTTTTGAAATTTAAAATGTGTCTTTCCTTGTGTTTAGGAAATAGAGAACATGACGTATTTTGATCCAGTGACTTGGTCTCATTCAGTGGTCTGACCTTTTATCACAGCTCCACTGCAGGTGACATAAAAACACACATTCAGTCTGAACCGAATTTAGTTTTCAACTTCAAATATTTTAACTTTGAATACACCATCCACCATCACAATGATCCGCATAGAGAGAAGTGATCTTCAAACATACCAACTGATGTGCAGCACTGATCAATACTTTGTGAGAATATGTAGCTGCACATTCTGAAAGAAAAGGTTCACATACTTCTTTCAGTCACACTTTTGTAATATTGGTTTGTCTTCCTCAATTAACAATCACCCAAGTGTCTTTTATTTGGTCACATTTCTTTAATCGGGCTCCTTTTATCAGCTGTAAATAAATGTGATGATATTTTTGGTCATTTTTATGCAGAAATATAGACATTTCTAACTAGCAAATTTTTCATTGCAGCAAGTTAACAGCACAACCTATAATCTATACTCTATGGGTCGGTTTGCATCATTTCAGACTGAATTCAGGAAATATGCTGTTCAGAGTTTACCAAACTTAAAAATCTATAAAATATTTTGGCTAAATTTTGAGAACTTGTGTATTCTCATCCTAAAAACCTTTGGAACTATTTAAATGGTTCAATATCTCCAGAAATAAAACTTCCACAGCTATGAAATTTGATGAGGACACAGACAGAATAGCTTCCAGCAGATTCAAATGATTGAAGGTCTCCAGCACAGGACACATTTTTAATTATCAACCTTGGAAAAAGTACAGTAATACCTGTAAAGTAAACAGTAAGTTCAGCTGTTAGTGTGTAGTCTCCACTGGCACCACTGTCATCTGCTAATCAAACTTTTGTTTCTATGAGAATAAAAAGCTCAAAGTGATTTAAGATTCCTGCTGCTTGAATCGGTTTCCGTTTCAGGCTTAAATGTGAGGAAATGTCTCCACCTGCTGGATTAAAGCAGTCAGCCTCTATCTCATCAAATATTCTACATCAGCCAGCATTCAGTGAGATACGAACACTGCTGGAAAGTAACTGAGTACAGTTACTCAGGTCCTGTGCAGGTTTGAGGTACTTTACTTAAGGGTCATTCCAGAATTTCAGGACATTTTATGTCCCACCCATCAAATTTCAAACAATCCATGTACAAAATACTAAAACATGCAGTTGTTGTGTAAATTTTCTTGTCATGAGACCAAATCTAAAAAACTAGGACAAAAGAATGTTTGAAAATATTTTTAAAAAACCTAATAAGTCTGGAGTTCAGCCAAAAATGCAATTTTTTTCTTGTCCCAACCCCCTGATGACCAAATTGAATCTCAAATAAAAGTTAAAATGAAACCTAAACCTGGGCTGCACAGTGGCGTGGTGGTTAGCACTTTCGCCTTGCAGCGAGAAGATCCCTGGTTCGCGTCCCGGCTTTCCCGGGATCTTTCTGCATGGAGTTTGCATGTTCTCCCTGTGCATGCGTGGGTTTTCTCCGGGTACTCCGGCTTCCTCCCACAGTCCAAAAATATGCTGAGGTTAATTGATCATTCTAAATTGCCCGTAGGTGTGAATGTGAGAGTGCTTGTTTGTCTATATATGTAGCCCTGCGACAGACTGGCGACCTGTCCAGGGTGTCCCCTGCCTTCACCTGAGTCAGCTGGGATAGGCTCCAGCCCACCCCCCCCCCCGCGACCCTAATGAGGATTAAGCGGTGTATAGATAATGGATGGAAACCTAAACCTCCCTTTTTGGTGCTATTTTTTCATTGATGTTTCTTGTAATTGTGGGAACATTTTTTTTTTCAATCAACATAATATTTTAAATAATAATTATTATGCATGGAATGCGTGTCCCACAACATGCACACAACCCTGTTAGCGTAACCTTTTCAGCTGGTAGAAGAAGAAAACATGATACGCTGGAATTAACATGATCAAACAGTTTTCCAAAACAATGGGTAGCACGAAGGTATGGCCTCTCTTCTATATTCCATATTTTCATAACATTGTCAGCCTTGATTGAAAGGAAGGTTTTAAGCCTGGTCTTAAAAATAGAGAGGGTGTCCACCTCCCGAACCCAAACTGGGAGCTGGTTCCACAGGAGAGGTGCCTGATAACTGAAGGCTCTGCCTCCCATTCTACTTTTAGAGATTCTAGGAACAACAAGTAAGCCTGCAGTCTGAGAGCGAAGAGTTCTGCTAGGATAATATGGTACTATCAGGTCTTTAAGATATGATGGAGATTGGTTGTTAAGAGCTTTATATGTCAGAAGAAGGATTTTGAATTCTATTCTAGATTTTACAGGAAGCAAATGAAAGGAAACCAGTATAGGAGAAATATGATCTCTCTAACTCCCATCAGTACTCTGGCTGCAGCATTTTGGATCAGCTGTAAATGTTTCAGAGAGCTATTGGGACAACCTGGTAATAAGGAATTACAGTAGTCAAGCCTAGAAGTAACAAATGCATGGTGCATGATACATTGTGGGGATTGTGGATATAGACTCTACTCTGTGTTCCTTCAGCAACACCCCAAACTATCCTCGGAACATTACAGGCAGAAGGTTCCACTTTTGTTAATATCACATTCCGGGAACATATTACAAAGAACATTGTGGCAACTTAGGCCTCGAAAACGTCCTAAAGTTTTCTGAATGTTGCATTGAGAGCATCCTTCCTTTGTTCTTAGCTAAAAATGATAATAATAATAATAATAATAATAATAATAATAATAATAATAATAATAATAATAATAATAATAATGGTTTTCTAAAAACATTATGGGAAAGTTCTGCAAAGTTCTCGTAATCTTTCCAATGCTTTTCAAATTTGAAATTAGCACAGGACAGAAATGATGCAATCATGAATTCAGCCTGAGCCACTTGAACCATTGATGTTTATCAGAAGAGATACTTGAACTTTAACTGAGATCACTCAATCGCACATCACACTGCTCACAGTGTTGTGTTGCCTCAGCTGGACTCCTGTGAAGATAATGTTATACAGTCATGAACAAGGTTTCCATGCACTTGCAAAGACCATGTATATCATAGCAGTTTTCAGTTTCCAGTGACTCCTATAACTCTGAATTTTCTATGACTGACTGATTCAAACACATGCATCTTTGTCGCAATAAACAATCATGCATTTTGGTTCTATCATAGATTTATTACAGGTCTTCTGGTAATATGACAGAAATCAGCTGAATCAAATAGGAATGTTAATTGTCCTTTGGCCGTTTGAACCTCAAGTAGACACTACTGTTAGGTGTCTACTGTCAGGGCTCCTTCCCCGGTCCCTGCATCAGCCCCTACCTGACCCCTGTTTCTCACCTCCTCTCCCTCTTTTCTTTATTCAGCCTCATGTTCACTCCTTTTAGTTCTCCCTCCCTCTCTGTCCCCTCTGCTCTCGCTCTCTGCAGCGGCTGTCCTCAATAACTAATCAGTCTCATCAGCTTCATCAGCAGAACTCTGGGCAGCTACAGCACAGCATACCTGTCCCTCATCCTCTGCAATAAAAGCCGGTTCCACACTCCACACCCTGCCAGATAGTAGCTTCAGCTTCTACAGTTAGTTTGGCTCCTGCACTTTTTGCTCCTCGTCGACTAATGCCTTTTCTCTGTTGCAGTCACCTGCTGGTCGTGCTGCATCCCTGCCCTGCCTCTGGCCTTGCCTTGGATTATCCTGGCACTCCTCTCAGGATTCCCCCCAGCTCCGTCCTCTTGCCACTTCTCGGGTTCCCCTGGCTTCTCTCTGGACTCCCCCCAGCCTTGCTCAGTGGACCAGCTCCCCCCTAGACGTGCTTCAGACCGCCACAGCTGCTCTCCACCGCCTGCTCATCCACACCACCGGTGCTGCGCTCCTGGGCCGTCAGTCTCTGGCATCCTGTCCACCCCTCATGCAGCCCTGCTAGTGAGTCTTAGTTTATTCCTGGCTTTAGTTATTAGTAACTCTGTCCTTAGTTAAATTCTCCATCCTCATTTGTTCCCTCTGTTATTTCATAATTGTGTTAATTGATTGTTTCAACTGAGCTTGCTGTGTGTCTGTGTTCTCTGCTTGGGTTCACCACTGCACCGTGACAGTACTATCTGAACATGATGAACCCAGAGAACCTACAGCCTGGTCCCGCGCCTGCCTGGTCCTCCCCACAGTTACTGCAGGCTGTAGCCAACCAGGGAGTCCTCCTGGAACAACATGGGCAGGTGCTGAGAGGTTTATCAGATTCAAATCAGAATATGCTCTCCCAGGTGAGCGCACTTGCTGATAAAGTTGCAGAGCTGTCTGCGTTAATTGCACAGCTGTCCCCGACACCGGCTCTGTCGTAGTTTCTCTTAAACCTCAAGGATGTGTAGATGTTGAAGAAAACGTCCATTGACACTGTTACTTTTTTGATATAATTTATTACATAAATAAGACAGCATCTGAACAGGCACCATGGTCTGCCTGTGGAGAGTTTCCCAGCCAATATGAAAATCCCACTTGAACAAAGGGCTGGTGGTCATTTTATACCCTCTGGTAAAGGATAGAATTACAACATCTGGTTTAAACCCCTACTCAAGAACAACACCTCCTCAGACAAAAACCCCCTACTCTGCACATTCCTAAGGGTCACAGGTCAGCTATAGGTTAACAGTGGACCCCAATGTCAACACAGCATAGGGTTTCTGGAGCCGAAAACACATTCCTCAGTACTTACTACCACCTGTTAGTTAAAAGTTCACTCTATGGTCAACAACTATCAGAACTCAGATCAGATACTACAGCTCCAAGCAACACCTCTGAGCCCGCTTCAAAGTCAGGTTCCATGGGGACAAGCCAGGGTCCCCAGGTATTGCGTGAACCTTTTGTCCCTATGCCAGAGAGGTACGGGGGGGACCAAGGAGCCTGCCAGGCTTTTCTCATGCAAACTTCCTTAGTATTTGAATTACAGCCACTCACCTACCGTACTGACCGGTCCCGCATAGCCTACATCCTTAGTTTGCTCACCGGGGTGGCTCGCAAATGGGGATTGGCGGTCTGGGCGGCGCAGACTCCCATCTGCCACTCCTATGTTGCCTTCATTCAGGAGATAAAGAAGGTGTTCGACCACCCTGTCCGGGGCCGTGACGCCGGCTACCGCCTCCTCTCTCTCCGCCAAGCCTCCCGTAGTACAGCGGAGTACGCTGTGGAATTCCGGACCCTTGCGGTGGCGAGTGGCTGGAATGACGTGGCGCTACAGGGAGCCTTCCAGTTCGGACTGAGTGATGCTGTGAAGGATGAACTGGCCATGCGAGATGAGTCTTCCTCCCTCGACGAGCTCATCGCCCTGGCCATCCGGTTAGATAACTGCATTTGGGAGCGCCACCGAGCGGAGCCTGGCTCCCACAGCCCTCCAAGCCACCGTGTTCCAAGCCCCAATCCACCACCTCATGTCCTGCCTGCTGCTTCCACCCCGGAGGATGAGCCGATGCAACCTCGGCAGGCCCGCCTATCAGAACAGGAGAAGCAGCGCCGACGCCAAACTAACTCGTGTCTGTACTGTGGCGAAATGGGGCATTACGCTGCTGCCTGCCCATCCAAGCAGCGGAAAAGCACGGCTCGCCAGTGTCTGGGGGGTATCCTGATGAGCCATACATCAGTCTCCTACCCCCTGCAGCAGCTCTGAGTCCCAGCCGCCTTGATCTGGGGAGAGCAGCATCTCACAATCTCAACTCATCGACTCTGGGGCAGAGGGGAGTTTTATGAATGAGGCCCCTGGAGCCCCTGCCTGCTCAGCTCTATGCACGAGTGCTCAACGGACAATGTCCAGCCCAGGTCTGCCTCAAAACCACCCCTGTAACCATCAGGAGAGCTTCTCCTGTGTCCTCCAGACTCTAAATACCCCCAAGGTTACAACAAAACCCTCACATCAACTCAGCCCAGGGGTGGATCCTGACTTGGAGCATGGGCTGCCTCCGCTCCTGCTCCCACCAACCCTGTCCCCACTTCTCCATCCATGCCAGCGGACCTGTCTGGACACCCCCCCCCCAGAATACCATGGCCCCTCATTTGTTCCCTCTGTTTCATAATTCATGTGATAATACATTCATTGTCTCACATGATCTTGCTGTCCTCTGCTTGGGTTCACCGCTGTACTGTGACATCTACAAGCTTCTGACTGTAGCTCTGACTCAACAGAATTGGTGCAGTTCAACTAAATTTGACTTTCTGACTTATCACATTCCAAAGGTCCTTGATGGGGTTTAAGTCAGGACTCTAGGGTGGTTGGTGAAAATCCTTAATTCTACACTGATATAACCATTTCTTTACCACTTTGATCAGTTTGAAGTTGTCTTATTGGACCAATCAACTTTGTCCAAGACCCAACCTTCTGGCTAATTTTATATTTTCTTACAGTGTGGAGATAATCCTCAATGAGCCAGGTTCTGTTCAAGGTTTGTTCCTATTAAAAGGAAGGGGTTTTTTTTGGTTGCCTTAGTATTATGCTCTGGGGCAGTTTTGGTGCCCATGAGTAGTGATGTGCCGAGGCTTCGAAGGGTGTGTCGAGTAATGGAGGGGGCGTGTCCAAGAAGCGCGTATCAAGGCATGCTTCATTTAGGGGAGGGGCCAAAACTGATGACGTTCGAAGCCTCGCAAGCTGGTCGTACCGCTTTGACTGGTTCAGGAAGTGGTTCGAGGGTTTGACGTGCAATTCAAAAGATAAGGGGCAGCAAAATGCAATGGATTCACCGTTCACATTTGTTGGCTTTTTACCTGCTGTATCTTTGCATTCAATCGGTTTGAGTGTCTTCTTCTTTTTTTTTTTTTTTTTTTTTTTTTTTTTTTTTTTTTTTTTTATAGAACCAGCCAGAAAGAGAAGATTCTCGCCTGTCTGGGAACACTTTGACCTGATTTCTCCTAATAAAGTAGGCACATAACAAGTGAAGTGTAATATGAATAACTGCGACAACACCACACATCGCTTGTTCTATTTTTTTTTTTTCTGGCATTTTAAAAGGTGAAGTGTCTGTTGTGTTCCAAGGAGCTAGAGAAATATTGTCCAAAAAAAAGAAGTAGCCTGAATCCCAGCACTGTGGAAAAATTGATGTTTTTGAATAAAAACAAACAAAATGTTGTCCCTACTTTTGTTGTACATGTTGTAACTGGTACCACATGCACAATCACAAAACAAGTAGCAAAAGCACAATATATTTTATTTATATAGCCCTTATTACAATTAAAAGTATCTAAGCACTTTACAGAAAGCCAGAACCTGACATCAATCAAGCAGTCAAGCTACAAATCTCAAATCTCTCTCCAATTTGTTTCCATTTCCCCCTCTGTCCCTGCTATCAGGAAAAGCAGACACTATATTAAGTATATTACTTGTTTATTGGCATTATCATTTAAGCACAATTCACAGCTTCACATAGCAAAGCTAGTGTGTCACTATAGGCACTCTGCCTGTTTTACTTTTATTTGTCCAGTTGATGGCGCAGTAGAGCAAATGAAGCACCATGAAGCTTCGAACCATGAGTGAACCAATTAGATGGAAAACCTCAATGCTTCATGAAGCTTCATCTCGCCATCACTACCAATAAGCCTGAACTCCCAGAGCAAACTCTGCCACCACCATGCTTGACGGTAGGTTTGTTCTTGGGGTTACATGTCCCACCTACTGTCCTCCAAAACACACTTCTAGTCATGACCAAATGGTTCAATTTCATCAGACTACAGAACATTCAAGAATTTTGTTTTTGCCCATGTGATCAGAAGCAAATGTCAGGTGCTGCTTTTACAGGAAGGGCTTTCTTTTTGCACAACATTCTAGATGGATAATTAGGTAAAATTACAGATGTTTGTATAGAAGGTGATTGTATTTATTTTTCACATATCCACATTATGTCCAATAATTATATTACAAATACATATACAAATTGTTTTATTTGTAATTATAGCATAACAAAATTAAAAGTGCAACTCCGTATGGTACAGCAACAAAACACACAGACATACCACTGATGGAAACATCGTAAACATAAAACACAAGAAAAGCACTGAGTGCAGTACTCCGCCAAGGTTGTTCAGTCGTATCATTTCCGAAAGATGAAATCTTGAAAAAAGTCATGGCAGAGATCACGGCATTGTAGAATGTGGCCATTTAATATAAATGTACCCACTAACAAAATGACCTTGCGCTGAGCACAGGCATGTGCTACAGATGCAATTTCCTAGCTCTGGCTAGTAAACTCTCTGATTATCCAATCAAAGGGTGTGAATACGGTGATGTTACTGTACGCCTGCTAGAGGGCCTTGGTGTCGCCAACTCAAAATCTGATTGGTTGAAGCAACAGTTAATCAACACTAATTTTTTGCTGGAGGGCCCGCAGAACTGATTCTGAAGGCCTCCAGGCAGATTTCTTTGACTTTGACCCAGCCTGGCAACAAATTCATGGCTGAAATGTGATTGGTTAAATGCTTTAATATGAAAATACATGTCTGGAAGCAGCACAACCAGGGCAAAGACTATGAAAGGAAGCGGACAGACCATTTGGAATTATTTAACAAGTATTCATGGATGAAATATAATTAACATCAGTCTGTGGTTCAGATATTTTTTAGGCCTGATGGTCCACCACTGGTCTGAGAAAATGTTTGTTATCCTTCTTATTTTCCTTTTCTTCTTTTTCTTTTCTTCATTTCTTTTCTGTACGTATGATGCTCTGCTTAATATGCATGTGCCATATTATAGGTAAAAATATTTGCATAACTGAGTAAGTCTTGGATATATATATCAATGCATATATGTACCTACATACAAAAACTGTTAATAAATATATTGTTAAAAAAGGAAAGAAAGACAATTACTCCACCATCCGAGATTTAACCATTCTTTATGTGTACTTGTTTAAAGGAACTATTGAACACTGATTCCAATAACCTCGTCCAATAACCTGGAGGTTGGTCTAGACACCCTCTGAGTTAATGACATGCAAAAGTCCACTTTAAGAGACCACACCTGAAAGCATCACTTACAATCCTCCTTGCCAAGAGTCCTTGTCCCTAAGAACTCTTCTTGAGTTCTGCTCAAGTTCTTTAATACCAGTTCAGAGGCTGCACTCTGTGCACCGCTGTTTTGACCCACATCAACAGGCCGACCCAACCATCTGTCAGCAGAAGCACCATGCCAGCATCAGTACGTGCACGTGCAAGCAACTTTCGGCCATTGAAAACTTGCTGCAACTCTCTCAATTCTCTTTTATTACCAAACGTAAATTCCTATAAGTTTCCAATTTAGCCTACCATCGAATTAGCTGCTTCCTTGAGGTGTGAGTCTATTCATTCCTGCCTCTCAGGATACTGTATTATACCTAATATTGACCCCAATATTGCATCATAATATTGTGTTCTCTTCCTTCCTTTCTTCCTCACTCACACCAACAGCATCTTAATGTTTATTATTGTTGTGTCATAGTTGGTAGTTGTTATTGTGTTGATTGTTTGATAGATGTTGTAACTTAATAAATGTACATAAATATAAGTTTAGTGCCTCCACTGTTCTGTTGTTCACATTTCGGTCCCTAACTTGTATAGATTCCGACTACTGAGCTTTTATAAATAACTGTCAATTTAAATAATTTCCTTGCTCATTCCTGAGGCGGCTGCACAGTGGATTGGTGGTTAGCACTTTTGCCTTGCAGCTAGAAGATCCCCAGTTCGTGCCCCGGCCTTCCTGGGATCTTTCTGCATGGAGTTTGCATGTTCTCCCTGTGTATGCGTGGGTTTTCTCCAGGTACTCCGGCTTCCTCCCACAATCCAGAAACATGCTGAGGTTAATTGGTAACCCTAAACTGTCTGTTGGTGTGAACATGAATGTGCTTGTTTGTCTTTATATGTAGCCCTGTGACAGACTGATAACCTGTCCGGGGTGTCCCCTGCCTTCGGTCTAAGTCTGCTGGGAAAGACTCCAGCCCCCCTGCAACCCTAATGAGGATGAAGTGGTGTATAGATAATGAATGGATGTTTATTGCTTTTCAACACTGAAACATGGTCACATTAAACCTAATTCAACACAAGTGTTACAAGTCACACAATTAGTAAAATAGAGTGCAGTGAATGTGTCTCAAGTGACTGTACCTAAAAGTACCTGTGTCTGGAAGGTCCAGTCACTGGTGAGTCAGTATTCCTGGTTATAGCTACACCACAAAGACAAGAGAACACTCCAAGCAACTCAGCGAAAAGGTTACTGAAAAGCATAAGTCAGGGGATAGTAACAAGAAGATTTCCAAGTCACCAAAGTTCCTTTGGAGCACAGTTAAATCCATTACTAAGAAAAGGAAAGACTATAGCATATAAGTAAATCTGCCAAAAGCAGGTCATCCTGAAACACTGAGTACCTGTGCAAGACAGAAACTAGTGAGGGAGGCCACCAAGACACCTATGACTCCTCTGAAAGAGTTCTAAGCTTCAGTGGCTGAGTTGGGAGATACTGCATGCAGCTGTTACTACCCATGCTCTTCACCAGTCAGAGTTTTATGGGTGAATGGCAAAGAGAGAGCTTGTTGAAAAAAGCTCACGTTAAATCTCAACAAGAGTTCACCAGAGCGCATGTGGGAGACTCTGAAGTCAAATGGAATTGAGCTTTTGGCCACTAGACTAGAACTTATATTTAGCTGACAGCAAACATTGGACATCATCACAAACACACTATGCCCACCGTGAAGCATGGTGGTGGCAGCATTATGATTTGGAGATGCTTCTCTGCAGCAGGCCATGGGATTGTTCTAAACGTCCAGAGTAAAATGAATCCTACAAAGTATTGGGAAATCCTTGAGGACAACCTAATGCAGTCTGTGACAGAACAGACCCCAAACATACAGCCTAAGCTACACATAAGTGGTTTAAGGACAGCAAGGTAAATGTGTCGGAGTGAGTCATAGCCCAGACCTCTGTCCAACTGAAAATTTTTGGCTAGACTTCAGAAGGGCTGTCCATTCACTATCCATGATGGCCAGTTCAGACCTATCCACACAGGCTCAATGTTGTAATAGTAATTGCTAATTAAATGACATTACTTTGCAGAAATCCGCCTTTAGTTTGACATTAAAATGTCTTTTTTTCATAAATTCTTGTTAACTTCTTGAAAAATTGTGAGCTGAATACTTTTTTAGGCACTGCATATACACGCAATCAAGGACAATGCCTCAGAGTCTATTGCAAGCAACCCAAAGACTGCAATCTATATCTTCAGATAGTCCAATTTTAGTTTCTTGTTGACATCAGTCTCTGTTCTCTGAAAAATACTTTGACACTTTCACCAGTATTTGCCATTTCTGACCAGAGACAACAACATGCTGGAATTGCATTATAGTCATGTAAAAGCCACGTACCTAGCCCTACAAATTTGAAGGAATGAAAGCAAATCTGACCAACAAAGAAACCAAAGGTTAAGAGGAGCTTGAGAACAAGAATCAAGGCTCTGCCAGGAACAATATGAAAACAATTGTTCAGCCCAGTCTCTCATCTGGGTCACTTTGCTACTCATACCTGCTCCTCCTGTCAGTTCGTAGCTACAGTCAGCTCCATAAATATTTGGACACTGACACAATATTCAGCATTTAGGTTCTGTACACCACCACAATGGATTTGAAATGAAACAGTCAAGATGTGCTTTAAGTGCAGACTTTCAGCTTTAATTTGAGGGTATTTACATCAAAAATCAGGTGAACGGTGTAGGAATTACAACACATTTTATATGTGCCCTCCACTATCTTAAGGGACCAAAAATAATTGGAAAATTGGCTCCTCGGCTGTTCCATGATCAGGTATGTGTTATTTCCCCATCATTTTATTTACAAGAAGATTTAAGGTCTAGATTTCATTTAAAGTGTGGTATTTGTGTTTGGTATCTCAAGTCAATTTGAAGTCCAAAGAGCTGTCACTATCAGTGAAGTAAGTATTCTACACGCCATCTGTCTGTTTTGTGCAGAAGAAGAGCTAAGTGACGTCTTCAGCAAAGCCCAATGGAGAAAATGTGGTTAACAGAGAAAGCTGTGAACCAACATTGTGACACCCAATAATTCTGATGGGGGTTTTAGGTTTTCTTGAGCCAGCAAACACAAAGAAAGCTAGACTGTGTTGAATTTGCCTCAGAGGACACCTCTTCTGAGCGTCCATTGTTTATATCTTCTTCTTTTTATTACTACTATTGTCAACAGAATTATTATTATTATTATTAATAGCGGTAATAGTTGGAGTACTAGTAGTAGTCCATTTCTATTATTACATAAAAGTGGGAAGACAATGAGGCTGAAAATATTCCAATAAATGGATATGTAGGGTTAGCGTTATTTAAACAGTTGATTTCATTCACCAGGTTGGGTAAAATGAACAACTAGCACTCGACATTAAATGGTAAAAGTTAGCACTTGGTTAGCCAGTGTGTGTTCAGTCCCAAGGTTCACAGAGTGGGCTAAAAATTGGCATATTGCTAAATCAGTAGTTTCTGTTGTGTACAATAATTGTGCCTGTGCAGTTTACGTTGTGTGTTCAGTCTTTTGTCTGTCACAAGAGAACAAGATTAAGAGAACCATGACTTGAGCTTTGTCCTGACAGTGAGAAAGTTCAGGGAATCTGACTTTAAGGTTAGGGTTAGGGTTTCTGTTAGGTTTTATGCTCTCATTTGGAATGCTTGTTTATGATACAGTTGTTATGTGAAGTTGATGTGTTACCATGTATTATCAAATTATTATGTATTTATTCATGTTTGTTAATGCTGTGGATTGTGTGCCCTGTCAAGCATGACGTATGTACGTACAACGCCCGGCCGGCTGTCTTAAATGTCGTGATTTATTGACACTGAAGCACTTTATGTTACTTCCCGCACTATATCTTTTTAGCGCGAAGCTGAAGTTGTGACCGATGTATTTTCTGGTGCCAAAATAATAAATGAAGCGAACGTAAACAGTAATGTGTGATTCCCTTCCTCAATATGGATGCTGAAGCTGGAAACGCAACAGGTTATGGGCCCAGACACAGCACAGGAGGAAGATGGCAAAGATTAGTTTTCGACGGAGATGAAAACAACTACGAACTTTGGGAGGTAAAGTTCCTTGGCCATTTGAGAATAATAGGCCTAAAAGACACAATACTTTCCGACAACCCAGATCAAGAAAAGAATGCAGAATGCTACGCGGAGCTAATCCAATTCCTCGACGATAAAAGTCTGTCGTTGGTGATGAGAGATGCGGCGGACGACGGCAACAAAGCTCTACGGATCCTGCGGAGCCACTACGCCAGCCAGGGTAAACCCAGAATCATCGCCTTATATACAGAACTAACTTCCTTAAAGAAGGAGCCCGATGAAACTGTAACAGACTATATTATCCGAGCTGAAAAAGCAGTAACTTCTTTAAGAAATGCTAAGGAAGTCATCAGTGACGGATTAATAATAGCTATGATTCTGAAGGGACTTCCAGAGTCATACAAGCCTTTTGCCATCCATACAACTCAGAGCAGTGATGAACTAACGTTTACTCAATTCAAGAGCAAATTGCGAAGCTACGAAGAGACAGAAAAATTTGATGCTAAACCCAAATCAGACAATGTGATGAAAGTGGACATGTCATCAGTAACATGTTACTCATGTGGAAACTGCGGACATATTGCTAGAGACTGTCCTCAAAAAGGAGCCCCAAAGTGGTGCAGCTACCACAGAAGCTCAACACACAGTGATGAGACGTGTAGGAGAAAAACCAAGCAAAAAGATGATGCAAAACAAACTTCTGAGAGACAAGGAAACCAGAATGATGAACAAACATACGTCTTCAAGGTTACCCCAAATTTTCTTCCAGACAACATTAAAAGAAATGGACTAATGGTTGATTGTGGAGCCACATCACACATCATAACTGACAGACACAGATTCCAAAGATTTGATGACTCTTTTGATCCAAAGAAACACTACATGGAACTAGCTGACGGAAGCAGGATGAACAACGTGGCATTGCAACGGGGCGATGCCAGGGTGTTCCTAAAGGACTCAGAAGGAAGAAGTGTCCCGGTTACGCTGAGGAACGCCTTGTTCATACCAACCTACCCTCAGAGTATCTTCTCGGTGAAAGCAGCCACCGCTAATGGAGCTGAAATAACCTTCAAAGAGGGACAGAATGAACTCAAACACAAAGATGGAACGGCCTTCCGCATAGAAGAACATGAGAGGCTATACTACCTGAAAACGGTAACTAACTATGAACAATGTATTGGTATGTCAGTCAATGACATAATGTGTACTGACAAAGTGAACTTAACTTGTGATGTCAAAACATGGCATGAGATCTTGGGACATTGTAATGTAAATGATGTACTAAAATTACCAGATGTGGTAGAAGGTATGAAGATCACAGGTAACACCAAATTAGACTGCAGTGTCTGCACAGAGGGAAAATTCACCAACTGCAGAAATAGGGAAACGCATGCAAAAGCCAGCAAGCCTTTAGAGTTGGTACATACTGACTTAGCAGGGCCCATTGAACCCACCAGTCAAGAGGGACATAAATATGCCATTTCATTCACAGATGATTTTTCAGGGGCAGTATCTGTTTACTTCCTCAAAAACAAGAGTGACGCAGCATTAGCAACGGAAAAATTCCTTGCAGACTGTGCACCATATGGCACTGTCAAATGTATCAGATCAGATAATGGGACAGAGTACACAGGAAATGCTTTTCAGTCACTTTTAAGGGCTAAAGGAATAAGACATGAAACGTCATCCCCATATTCTCCCCATCAAAATGGTACAGCTGAAAGACAATGGAGGACCCTTTTTGAAATGGGAAGATGTCTGTTATTAGAAAAGGGATTACCAAAAGCATTGTGGCCTTATGCCATTCAAAATGCTGCTCATACTCGTAACAGGTGTTATAACCACAGGACTAAAAACACTCCATACTTCATGTTAACAGGGAGAAAACCGGATCTCTCAAAAATGTGGGTGTTTGGTTCTGACTGTTATGCTTACCAAAATGAGCATAAGAAACTAGACCCTAGATGTGAGAGAGGGATATTTGTGGGTTACAACAGGAACAGCCCTGCATACCTGATTTACAGCCCACAAACAAAGAAGGTCTCAAAACACAGACTGGTGAAATTTATCACAAAGAACAATGTTGATCAAGAAACACAAACTGATGATTGTGATTCAGAAACCTTCAGATATGAAGGCAGGAAACCTGAAAAGGAGGGCAGTGCAGAAAACCAAGTCTCATTCGATAATGAGGAGAATACTAACACTGATACAGATGTGTTACAACAAGATGAAAATGCAGAAAATGTAGTTCAGGATAAAAATGAAAGTCAAACAAGTGCAGAAAATGTACATAGCCAAAACCACCGCTACCCAAAAAGAGAAAGGCAAGCTCCCAAACACTTGAAAGACTATCTACCTGACATTAAAGGTAACAATGTAAACAATGTAAGTGTTGATCATTGTTACAGGGCAGTGTGTGGAGTCCCCCAAATTTATAGCGAGGTCCGGATGTCACCGGAGGCACCCAGATGGGAACAAGCTATGAGGGAGGAGATCGAATCACTCAAGGAAAACGACACATTTGAACTGACTCCTCTACCTGAAGGTAGAAATACAGTAGGAGGAAAGTGGGTATATGCTTTAAAAGAAAATGCTGAAAAGGAAAAGATCTTTAAAGCAAGATACGTTGCAAAAGGATACAGCCAGACAGAAGGCATTGATTATCATGAGACTTTTGCCCCAACAGCTAACATCACATCAGTACGGGCACTGATGCAAGTAGCAGTTCAAAACGACCTCATTGTTCATCAGATGGATGTTAAAACAGCCTATTTACACGCTCCAATAGATGAGGAAATTTTCTTGGAGCAACCAGAAGGATTTGAAAAGACATCAGAGACTGGAGAGAAGTTAGTGTACAAGTTAAAGAAATCCCTTTATGGCCTAAAACAGTCTGGGAGGAATTGGTACAAACTTCTTAATGACCACCTGGAACAAGATGGTTTTGTGAAAAATCAATCTGATCACTGTGTGTACAAGAAGCACATAGAAAATGATGTCATCATAGTGATTATCTGGGTAGATGACCTCATTATTGCAGCCAGCAATAGCGATCTTCTCAAAAGATTTAAACAAACTATGAGGTCAAAATTTAACATGAAAGATTTGGGGAAAATATCTTACTTTTTGGGCATTCAGTTTGAACATAAGGGAGAAGAAATCAAAATGAATCAGACAAGGTACATTATAAAAATGCTTGAAAGGTTTGGAATGTTAGAATGCAAACCCAGATCCACCCCATGTGAACAAAAGTTGGTGGGAGACAAAAATGAAGAGAGCATCATAAATGATGTTAATCCTAAAGAGTATCGAGAGATTGTAGGCAGTCTAATATATGCCATGACATGTACCAGACCAGACATCAGTTGGGTGGTAAGCAAACTATCCCAAACTCTAGCAAACCCAAAAACAGAAAACTTAGTAGCCGCTAAACACGTCTTGAGATACTTAAAAGGTACAAGTGACTATGGACTAACTTTCAAGAAAAGTAAAGAGGATTTGAACCTGATAGCCTATAGTGATTCTGATTGGGCATCTTCTGTAGAAGATAGACGCAGCACCACAGGGTACTGCTTCAGCCTAACAAAACAAGGCCCTGCAATTTCCTGGAAGTCAAAGAAACAACCTACAGTGGCTTTGTCGACTTGTGAAGCTGAGTACATTGGTCTAGCAACCACTACCCAGGAAAGCATGTACTTAACTCAGCTGTTAAGTGGCATGGATAACAGAGTACACACTTGTACTACGATTCATGGAGACAATCAAGGAGCCATAGCACTGAGTAAGAATCCAGTGAACAGACAGAGATCAAAACACATTGATGTAAAGTATCATTTCATACGTGATGCACTGAGTGAGGGGAAAATAGACATTGTTTATTGCCCATCAGAAGAAATGATTGCAGACATATTAACAAAACCTGCAACAAAGATTAAGATTACAAAGTTCAAGAAATGGTTCTTTGGAGACTAAAACCATGGTTTGGGATGATGAGAGCAAGAGGGGGTGTTATGTTTTATGCTCTCATTTGGAATGCTTGTTTATGATACAGTTGTTATGTGAAGTTGATGTGTTACCACGTATTATCAAATTATTATGTATTTATTCATGTTTGTTAATGCTGTGGATTGTGTGCCCTGTCAAGCATGACGTATGTACGTACAACGCCCGGCCGGCTGTCTTAAATGTCGTGATTTATTGACACTGAAGCACTTTATGTTACTTCCCGCACTATATCTTTTTAGCGCGAAGCTGAAGTTGTGACCGATGTATTTTCTGGTGCCAAAATAATAAATGAAGCGAACGTAAACAGTAATGTGTGATTCCCTTCCTCAATATGGATGCTGAAGCTGGAAACGCAACAGTTTCTTTTCGTCACATGACATGAAGCCCGACTATATTTCTGCGGTTTTCCGGCAGAGACGTGTTGATCACAAGACTTGCAGCGTGACAGAAACTGCTTCCTCTGATTGGCTGAAACTGATAACGCCGGCACCACCTCTCTCTCTGATTGGCCAGCAGGCTTACAGTAAATAACTTCAACTTCCTGGTTGTGTGCAAACTGAGAAATAAGTTTTTAAACCTGTGCTGCGGTGAGAAGCTGTCTCGATCCGAGCAAGCATCAAAATGCCACCCCGGGGCGGCTACTGTTTGCTTCTGCTCGTCGCTTTATGTGTTTTTGTGAGCGGACACTCCAAGTTTCCCACTCTGGACCACATCAAGCCCAGAGCCAGCGACAAAGCGCAGAGCAGAGCAGTGGTCGAGCTGCTGAGACGGCTGCTGGGGAACAGATCCACGGAGTTCATGGTGTCAGTCAACAGGAGCCTCTCCAACGACAGCCTGGATGTGTGTGAGCTCAGGTCCACCAAAAACAACAAAGTGGTCGCCACAGGCAGCAGCGGAGTGGCTGTGGCTTCTGGCATCTACAACTATCTCAAATACTTCTGCAACTGCCATGTTTCCTGGTCCGGGGACCAGCTGGATGTACCGAGTCCTCTGCCAAAGCTCACCGGCGTCCTGCGCATCAACACCCCGCACAGGTCAGTGACCCGTCCCGGTACGAACGCAGTACCAGAGCTGCAAAACACGAGCAGTTAGGTGACAGAAAGAGAGCAAGAGAGAGGAACAGTACTTTTATTGTGTGGGTCAATATGTAATTGAAGTTTTTAAATGTTCATTATGATCATGTCTTTACAAATTCCATTATTATTTATTATGGAAATAATCACTTATTAATAAAAAGAAATTACTGGCTATCACTAAAATGTCAACTAAATAACCGTCTGAATTTAATAACCACCTTCTAATCAGCTAAGCAATAATAAAATGAGCTTATTCAAAAATTGTTTTGATTGTGTTCTTTTTATGAAGTTGAGATAAACATGACAGATATTTCTTTTTTGGCAAATAATCAAATTTTATATGGAAAATAACAAACTGTGTCCAAGAAATCACTTTCAACTAAGTTTCCCATTACAAAAACACCTCTCAAGGAAGTGTATTAATTCCAGATCACATGACCTGCTCCACGTGATGTCATTTCTTCTTGAAGAAAAGACTGGCAAGACTCCAAGGCTTTCTTAGTTATTTAATGTAAAGTAGTGTGTGAGTCAAATGTGGATTTATCACATGTCAACAGGTTCACTACAATGTCTTTATAAATAACGTTCAATTCAAATTTTACTCAATTGTATATATAATGTTTTAGAAGAATCATTCTCTACAAATACCATGTGTAGGGCTGGGCGATAAATCGATTTTATCGATTAATTCGAGTTTGTACTTAATGTCGATTTGTTTTTATGAAAATCGATTTTTTCATCAACATCCCCCACCAACGCCTTCCCGCTGGGCTCCCGTAGTTCAGAGTGTGCGCCCCCCTCCCCCCCCGCGCTTGATATACAAACAACATGGCATTGAGCGGTGCAGATCTAAAGGCACGTGTCCACTAGATGCTATTTTCCCGCACGGCAACGCACCGCATCTGAAAATCGCACGGACGGCGGTCGGTCACTAGCGGACCACAACATGGTCACATGACAGCTCTGAGCAACAGCAGGCCGCTACGTGGTCACATGACCGAGCTTTCAGCTGGACAGTCCGGCAGATGTGTAGGATAAACACAGCGGCTCAGCCGCAAATTTTCCCTTTTATTTCAAAAAACACGTCAGCGAAAAGTATCTGTGAAAGCATTTGAGGTGAGAAATAATCTGTGCAGCAGCTGAATCTGTCCTCGTTTTATGTCACCGACGCCTAGTTTAGAAGTTTGAGGACAGTTTCACGATGCGTGGAATCTCCGCACACCGCATCCAATTTGGATAAAGTAGAAGTCAGTCTAGTTTATGGAAATGAGCTGCAGCCCTCTCCAGGTAAACACACCGGATCACAGCTGGAAACGCACCGCAACCGGACCAGCATGCCACATGCAGCGCATTTCCAACTGCGATCTGCTGTGTTTACCTGGAGAGGGTAATCTGGTGATCAGGTTAACTGGCGATAGTTTCCGTCTCCAGATGTTTCGTCCGCAGATTCGTCACGATCAGACCTGGCTTTACGTGAAATAAAGATACCAGATAAAGAAGACCTCGCTGAAAAACGTCGGCATCACTACTTAATAAAGTCTATATCCATGTAAATATCATCTACAGGCAGTAAAAAGAAACGTGCGGGCCGAAATAAAAAACACGTATTTTTCAAGTACGATGAGAGGATTCGAAACCACGTAATCCAGCGATAAAATTACGAGACCACCGTTTTACTCATTGTGCTACTGATCAGCTCAGCAAGCATTCTGCTTCATCCATATAGATCACTGTCATGCTGTCAGGTGTTTAACACCTGGCGACTGCTCAGGAAACACGCCCATGTCACCTGGGGATAGTCACAACTTAACACAGGCTTCCTGGTTAAGAACGAGTCAGACAACTATTTATTGTCTCACCAAGAAAAAACACAACATAGAAGCACGTCCACTGCTGTGTTGTGTGTTAGTTTGTGTGTTCAGTGGAACAGATCCAGAGCAGAACTTCAGGTTTAACTCGGGTTTGTTCTCAGAAACACTCAGACCCTCAGCAGCCTCCCATCAGAACAACACGCAGCACATTAGCTTGATTTGCTAAAATGCATCGGAACAAACTGAGACCAAGTTGTTTAAACTAGTCACTCAGAAAACAATAAAAACTCGTTCAGTCATCCACGTCCTAACCCCTCATTTCAAAGCTCGTTAACCGCTGACAATATTTTTTTTTTTAAAGGAGGGGATCCGACCTGGTCAAAACAATGTATTTGTGTGATCTGTGTCTTCCCAAACACCCTGGCTGGTTTAAAAATGGCAGAAGATACTTTTAAAGATGTTGCAGACAGGAACACTAGAGTGAATTGTGGTGTTTGACAGTATTTGATTTAATGACATGTTCCTAATCCACCTTTGAGTACATGTAGGCTAAATATACAAATATGGCAGCACAATATCTTCAGTGTCCAACAGGAATATCTGTAGCTGTAACATTCAAATGTGACTGTAGTCTACTTCAGTATATCCAGTAGGTGCTTATGGCTCACTGTGTAGGACGAATAAACCATTGTTTGTTTTGACCAGATCGAATCCCTTTACTTCCTTTGCAAAAAAAAAAAAATATTGTCAGCGGTTAAAGTGCTCTGAAATGACGGTTAGGACGTGGATGACTGAACGAGTTTTTATTGTTTTCTGAGTGACTAGTTTTGACAACGTGGTCTCAGTTTGTTCCGATGTATTTTAGCAAATCAAGCTAATGTGCTGCGTGTTGTTCTGATGGGAGGCTGCTGAGGGTCTGAGTGTTTCTGAGAACAAACCCGAGTTAAACCTGAAGTTCTGCTCTGGATCTGTTCCACTGAACACACAAACTAACACACAACACAGCAGTGGACGTGCTTCTATGTTGTGTTTTTTCTTGGTGAGACAATAAATAGTTGTCTGACTCGTTCTTAACCAGGAAGCCTGTGTTAAGTTGTGATTATCCCCAGGTGACATGGGCGTGTTTCCTGAGCAGTCGCCAGGTGTTAAACACCTGACAGCATGACAGTGATCTATATGGATGGAGCAGAATGCTTGTTGAGCTGATCAGTAGCACAATGAGTAAAACGGTGATCTCGTAATTTTATCGCTGGATTACGTGGTTTCGAATCCTCTCATCGTACTTGAAAAATACGTGTTTTTTATTTCGGCCCGCACGTTTCTTTTTACTGCCTGTAGATGATATTTACATGGATATAGACTTTATTAAGTAGTGATGCCGACGTTTTTCAGCGAGGTCTTCTTTATCTGGTATCTTTATTTCACGTAAATCCGGGTCTGATCGTAGGCAGCCATGTTGATTTTCGGCCTGAAATCACAAAAATGTCAGTTCTGATACCTGTCAACTATGTTACAAAAAGTCCCACAATTATATATTGACTGTATATTCACTGCTTCACCTGGTTCAGTTAAATGAGCAAACTACTACACTCGGTGATTAGTGTTCTGTCTTGAATCAACACACTGCTACACTTGACAGACAATAAAAAACCCTCTTAATACAAATTACTGCGGCTCACCACCTCTGCAAAAAAAACCCCCAAACCGATAGATTGTAGGATAAATATATACAATTCTTGGTGCAACAACTGAGAATAACATGAATATGTGTTGCAATGCCTTTGTTCATTGGTGTTTTCCGTTTGTTTAAAAGACTTTTAAAAAACATTTATCCTTTAGTGTTGATTGGCTTAAAGGAATTAATTAAAAAAACTTTAAATATAAATCCTTCTTAAATTAATAATTCAGTGCTTTAAGATATTTCTAACTCAAAGATCCTACTTCCATATTGCAGTTACATGCATTTGTAAGAGTAAGAAACCATAATAATAGTTTGTAGAAATGCTGAAAGGTATTGAAATTCTACTATTACATATATCAACACTGGAAAGCTGTACTGTGTTGCTAAAGTGAATCTTTGTTCCCTCCTTAAATGTAGATTTCTGCAACACACTCTGTGACATAACTGGCAAATAGGATTCCCATCCCAGTGCCATTTAGCTCTGAGCTCCATATAGTCACAGATAACAGCTGATAACTGGTGTGTTTGTTGTATTTTAACAACACTAGTCCTTCTTTTGTGTGTCTGCCCTGTGTAATTAATTGACAGTCTAATTTTGCTGATCTCAGCAAAACGCCTTCTTTGAAAATGTCGTTTTCCCACCAAATCCATTTTACACTGGTGTACATCGAATGTGTGCCAACTTCCCTCAGTGGCAGCCACAGAACTTCACTACAAAGAGGAACTATTCAGAGCCACTATCGTTGTTCTGACAGTAACAGAGGATTAGAGGTGGCTCCCGTATCTTTCAGCACCTAAAAACATCTAAAAAAAAATCTCCCTTTTGTCTTAGCAGCCACAAACTTTACCAAAGAACATGTCATGATGTTTCTACATGTTTAAATTCTATGATGGCAGTGTTTGGGGGTGGAGGTGGGGGAGTGGGAATACAACTTGTAGCTCCCCTCAGCTGAAACACGGCACAGCAAAACCCAAGGGTGCATGACAAATGGAACATTGTCACACATTATTTTTCATTGTTTACTGTGAGCACTATGGACACTTGTACTGCTGGCGGACTCTTTAAAGGACCCTTCCTTTCAATTATCTGTTATGCATTAGACCCGCATCAGTTCACCCCAGTTATGTCATGTGCACAGTAGTTAGATTGAGAAAGCCACGGCAGGCATGGCACAGTGGCACCCTTTTCCCATGAGTATAACTGAGTGGTGGTGAGCAGCAGGTGATTCAATTACAGATCGTAGTTCTGGCATATGGCAAAAGTAGTCAGTAAAAACTGCAAGTTAAAGGTCTTTCAGAGACTTCTGGTTTTTATATTGTAAAGATATATGAATATATTATGTACTATGGAGTATGTCTGTGTAATGTGAGAGTGCAGTGTGTATGTATGTGGCCAATGTCAGCTCCTAAAGTTTGATTTTATGCACATCAGCACATTGTTTTGAAATGAAACTGACTGAGAGGCTTGTGGTTTGAAAGTGCTCAGGAGAACTGAAAGTCAGCATGTACTGTAATACTTAAAGCATTTTCAAATATTGTAGAGGTTGTAGAAATGCTAGTTAAATGGGTCAACATATAATTGAGAGACATTTGAAGTCCATGGGATATATCTTGCAAATATTTTTATTAAAAGTAAATAAAACTAATGTTCTTTATGTTCATTATGATCATGTCTTTACAAATTCCATAATTATTTATTATGGAAACAATCACTTATTTAGAAAAAATGACTGGATATCACTAAAATATCCACTAAATAACCATCCAAATGTATTAAAAACCGCCTTCTAATTAGCTAAACAATAATAAAGTGAGCTTATTCAAAAATGTTTTTGATTGTGTTCTTTTTATTAAGTTGAGATAATCTTGACAGATGTTTCTTTTTTTGCAATATATCAAATTTCATATGGAAAATAGCACATTGTATATGTGTTCAAGAAATCACTTTCAACTAAGTTAGTCATTACAAAAACACCTCTCAAGGAAGTGTGTTAATTCCAGATCACATGACCTGCTCCACATGATGTCATTTCCTCCTTAAAAAACGACTGGCAAGACTCCAAGGCTTTCTTAGTTATTTCATCTAAAATAGTGTGTGAGTCAAGTGTGGATTTATGGCATGTCAACAGGTTTACTACAATGTCTTTATAAACAACTTTCAATTTCAATTTTACTCAACTGTATATATATATATAATATTTCAGAAAAATCTTTCTGTAAAAATGCCATGTGGTGTTTGGTTATAGGTGGCCATGTTGATTTTTGGCTTGAAAACAGCAAAAATGTCAAATATGATACGTGTCAACTATGCTACAAAAACTCCCGCAATTACATATTGACCCAAATGTTTCTGTTTACCTTTTTCAGGTATTAGTAAAACCCGTGGACAACATTTGGGGAAAATGTTGGACATATTGATTCCATTTTATTTTATTTTTTATAAAAAATACATGATCAAAGACATTAAACTTTTCTCTATTGGGGTAGCAAGGTTGTCTGGCGGCTAGCACTGTTGCCTCACAGCTAGAAGGTCCCAGAACGCAGAATGCATGACAAAATACAGCCATGCACTGTCATAATGTTGGGAGACTTGCAAGAGTCTCCCAAAAAATGAAAAAGTTTGAAGCACGGAGGTGGATGTATTGCATCTGAATGTATTGAACATGAGTCTTCAGGGGCAAGATGCAGCGGTGAACCAGTTGTATTCACACATCAAAGCATTTGAAACAAAGCTGCAGCTTTTCCAAAGGCACTTGTCACAAGCACAGCCTAATACCACACATTTTTCAGCACTGCAGGAAATAACGAACAGTTTTCCTCAGGACTATCAGTGCGCAAACGTGGAGGTATGCAGCAGACATCTCTGGCTGGGGAGTTTCAACTGCGCTTTCAAGATTTTGCAGGTATTGAAAAGGAGATGAGGCTTTTCTCCTCTCCATTCTCCACTGACCCCGATGATGCTCCGGATCACCTGCAGCTTGAGCTTGTAGAGCTGCAGTGTGACAGCGAGTCACGCAGTCGTCACCAACAGCTCTCGCTTGTCAACTTTTACCGTCAACTTGAGAAAGACAGGTTTGCGAGGAAAATGCTGAGCTTTAATAAGAACCGCGTTAGGACAAGACTAACTGACTCTCATTTGCGTGACATTTTGCGCATCCAAACCACAGCCTTTGAACCAGACCGGGCCCATGTGATGCAGTCCAGAGCTCAGTGTCATCCTTCACATTGAAGCAGTGATTTGGTTCTAAATCTCTCCTCTCTTATTCTAGGTCTATCCCAGCTGAGTAAAGCCCTCCATCTCGCTCTTTATTTTGATTGTGTTTATGTGCCCCTTCAGAGCTTAGTAGTCTGGATGGTGTTGTGTGGAGCTGCTATATGTTTACTGTTTGTGGGGATGATGTAAAATTGTTCCTCTGTTCTCCTTCTGCTCCTTTTCTCTTTGCTCGTGATGTAATTCTGAACCTTTCTGCACTCCCTGTTCTCGTGACTGAATTACATTTTTTCACTGACAAAACATTAATGCAAGAAAATTATTTGTTTTGGTAATCTGAGAAGAATATATTGTAAAGTTGCAGTGAATTTAATTTGTTTTGTGTTGGTCAAAATCAGTTATAAATATATCTGAACACATGGAATTTGCACTTTATTGTAAGTTGCATGTTGGTGTTTAGTTCCTCTCTATATGTCTTAGGCAACATTAATTACCAATAACATTTAATGTTAAAAATGAACCTGAACTTGAATCCTGAATTTTGTTTCCTCAGTTCAGCTCATTTCATTTTATTTGGCCTTTGGATATTAAAAACAGAGAGATTTTGGTAAGACCTGTTTAGATTTGCCATACATAAAAAAAAAACTGCATTTATTAATAAGAAGTCAAAAACTTGTCAGAAAAAACCTCTCTTCATCAACATGCTTTGGCTTACGCTGACCTTACACTCCTGGTGCCTTGGTCACCCTTAATGATGGGATGTCTCTTTATACAGAGAGAAGTGCTAATCTGTCCACTGTACTCTCTGATCCCTCCTCTTAAAGTTTATGGAAACATTTCATTTTGTACATGTACAAAATGAAAAATGTGTCATTTGCAATGAAATTTCCATCAAATAGCCAATATGCATTTGATTTTAATGGTTCAAAGAATGTCAGGCAGGATGGTTGGCCCCTTAAGCATGTTGACCTCATCAAATCTGGCCCCCTTTGCAAAAAGTTTGGACATCCCTGTTGTAGATGAAGGAATGAAATATCTAACTGCTGATGTAGGGATTTTAATGTTGCACCAACAGTTTACAGAGATCAACTAAAGCAAAAAAAGAAAGAATGAAATTGAATAATGCAGGAATTACTCAGGTCAATTTAAACACAGTCACATGATATACAGATTTTTGGAGATTTCCTCTTTGCCAAGTTGTGAGTAAATATCCATAAGTCTGATTCCAAATCTTAGACAAAAATATCTGTTGTAACAGCAGAACTGAGAAGTTTCACGTTTGTCTTCGGTGTGTCTGTGCATCCATTGATACGCTGCGAACAGCAGTGATAGGGGTGCTAATTTGACAAAATGTAAATTAATATAGGGTGTTGCTGTGAATCCACGGCATTATACTTATTGTGATAATAAAAGGAAGTAATAAGCCAACACATTTCTGTGTTTGTGTCCAGGTTTCGGTATTACCAGAACGTCTGCACTTTTAGCTATTCCTCTGTGTGGTGGGACTGGCCAAGATGGGAGAGAGAAATTGACTGGATGGCACTCAATGGAATCAACCTGCCACTGGCTTTCACTGGCCAAGAAGCCCTTTGGCAAGAGGTAAGAGGTGTCCTGTTAGCCTCAAAGTGACATTTTTATCTCTAAAAACCGTCCCCAGTATCCATTGTTTGTTTCGTGTAATGCCAGTTTAAAATACATAGTTGTATTATATCGATATATTTTGTTAAACAAATTCTTCTGAGTTTTTAACGAAATTAATGATTTTATTTGGCAGAAAAATGCTTGATTTCCATTTAGGACTTGAGTAGATGTAGTATGTAACTGAAATGAATACACTCTTGTGGCATCTCACAAAATATCAAATGATTCAAAGCTGTATCACCTCGCACTGTATTAATTATCAGTTGAACAGTGGAGTGTTTCCTGTAATGAACAGTGGAAAAACAAACTTTCACACAACCTCTCCATCAAAAAAAAAAAAAAAACTGTCCTTGACGAATGGCAGAATATCTCTCCAAAATTTAGTGCAGCACTGGTACCATCCATGCAGAGGAGGACTGAGTTTGTCCCCAAAAATAAAGGTGGAAAATTAAAGTACTGAAAAAATGAAAGCCTGGTTTCTTATTCATGAAAAGTGAGGTGACTTTTGTTGTGCTAAGTTCCCACCGTGGGGCCTGTATGTTAATATAGTAACTCTATTTTTTTTTTGTTGTTGTTGTTGTTGTTGTGTGATTGAATACCAACTGTTCAACTCAGAAATAGTGCAATTACTGTCAGGTTTTACAATTTTGAATCATTTGACATCTCAGTGATGTTGCACAGGGCTGTACTCGCTTTTATTGAGCAGTTAGAGGAGGAGAGGTGGAGGATATGGAGCAAGACAAGAGCAGGAAGAAAAACTTCTCCAACTTGACTTTGAAATGACAGTTTGTTCAGACCCCAACAGAAATCTTCTATTTTTGCATATTTGTCACACATATGTTTCAATTCATCAAACTGATTTTGATAAAGACAAAAATAACAAGACAACACAAATGCAGTTTTTAGATGATAACTTTATTTATTGAAGGAAAAATGCTGCCCTGCCCACATTGTCCTATATGAAATAGTAATTGCCCCCTTAGTTGCCAATCGACCAAATGATCAAATTCATTTGGCAGTTGGGTTCAGTTTCACCATCCACCCCCATATGTGATTACTTTGGAATCTGAAAATCACTAAATAGAACCTGTCTGGCATTGTGAAGTAAATAAAGGGTGCCAAAAAGCACATGATGCCATGTTCTAAAGCGATTCAAGAACAGATGCAAAGCAAAGTCATTGACATGTATTAGTCTGGGAAGAGTTCCAAAGCTGTTGCTGAGGCTCTGGGACTCCAGAGAACCACAGTGAGAGACATTGTCCACAAATGGAGGAAACATGGAACAGTGGTGAACCTTCCCAGAAGTTGCTGGCCTACTAACATTTCTCCAAGAACATGTCGACATCTCATCTCGGAGGTCACGACAGAACCCAGACGAGCATCAAAAGATCTGCAGACCTCACTGGCCTCAGTTAAGGTCCATCTACATGATTCCACAATAAGGAAGACACTGGACCAAAATAGATCCATGGGAGAGTTGCAAGGCGCAAACCACTACTGACCAAAAAGAACATAAAGGTTCATCCAACATTTCTAAAAAAATATCTGTATGAGCCCCAAGACTTTTGGAATGACATCCTGGGGAGTGATGAGTCAAAGGTGGAACATTATGGAAGACATGGGTCCATTACATGTGGTGTAAAGCTAATACTGCATTCCACAAGAAGAACATGATACCAACAATGAAACATGGTGGTGAGATGGTTGGGAGCTGCTTTGTTTTCACAGGACCTGAACAACTTGGCATAATTGATGGAGCCATAAACTTTGGACTCTTATCAGAAAATCTTCCTGGAGAATATCGCCTTTTCGCAGGGGTGATACAGGTTTTCAGTAAATCACCATTTAAAAATGTATTTTGTGGACTATCTCTGTCTAATATTAATTACATCTAAATATTAGCTGGATGATTTTGGAACATTTAAGAATGAGAAATATGCAAAAATAGAAGACATCAGAGTATATTTTTCCACAGCACTATACATAGATATCTTTATGTGTGCAGCAGCATGTAAACATGAGCTTATTAGCTTGTTGTGTATCTTCAGGTATACCGTGCGCTTGGGTTGAACGAGTCAGAGATTGAAGAGTTCTTCTCTGGCCCAGCATTTCTTGCCTGGAACCGTATGGCAAACATGTTCAAGTTTGGTGGACCCTTGCCACAGTCCTGGCATGTGAACCAGCTCCTTCTTCAGGTACTGAAACCTATTCACATGTCAGCACAGTTTGAAGTCACTATGTGTAAAATCAAAGCATTTCTGACTTTGGCACCCCATAGTAGTAAAATCATAAACTGAGATGAAGAATATATTTGCTGAAAACACAGGGTCCTGGATCCTACCTGCAGCAACTGATTGTTTTAAACCACTGGAGGTCAGCAAAGATAAGGTTTTCAGGGGTGTTAACTTACTCTTATACTTTTTTTCAAACTTCAGTGTTTGAAGAGACAGATTTAAACTTAGATGTAAAAATCATATGCACTTATTACAGTCTTAAAAGATCGTTCCATGGTTGGTTGGTCAATTTTGTTGCTATTGTCTGTAATAACTTTGTACTTCCCTGAGTCATTTCTGAAAACAGTGGTGTGAATGCCAGAAACCCATCTAAGCCAGGTTATCTGAACGTCTGTGTTTGGAAGAAAAATTGAAAATGAACACATGACATTAACTTTGCCCTGACCACCTCTACATTCAGGTAGACAAGGTGTTGTACAAAACAGCGTATATCATGGAAACTAGCATAAGCTCTCCCTCACTTTTCCAAACCCTGATGTTTTTTACTTGAAACCTTTAAAAAGTTTAAAACATAAACTGTGACTCCTCATTTCCCTGAATTCCTACAATAGATGTGGACAATACAAAGTTAGCATGACTCGTAGAGATGTAAACACAAACCAAGGTATCCTTTAAGGACCTTTTTATTATTACTGTTTTCATGGCTAAAATCTTTTGTAAATTTAAGATTTTCTCTTGTTGTCACTTTTTGCAGGTTAAAATCTTAGAGCGAATGAGATCCTTTGGCATGGTCCCAGTGCTGCCAGCCTTCTCTGGGAACATTCCCAAGGGAATCCTCAGGTGACTCATGCTTCTTCAGGGTATTTCACAACAAAACATTTTTGTGATATTCTACACTATCACAAAATTTGGTCATTTTACGGTCATATTTTAGTCCGTTCACTGCTTGACTTTAGATAACTGGTCTGTAAATATTTGTTCCATAGACAGTAGTGTCACAGATGCAGGAATCAGTATTTCAGTCAAAACCTATGCTTTGCTTTGCGTTTCAGGCTGTATCCAGAAGCCAATGTAACCAGACTTGGACCTTGGGCTCACTTTAACTGCAGCTTCTCATGCGCCTACATCTTAGACCCAAGGGACAAACTTTTCCTCCATATTGGCTCCCTCTACCTGTCCCAGGTGGTAAAGCAATTTGGGACAGATCACATCTACAACACGGACACCTTCAATGAGATGACGCCACCTTCCTCTGACCCCACCTACCTGTCTGCAATCAGCCGCTCTGTGTTTGCCTCAATGACTGCAGGTGAGTGTATGGGTGATTAACAACCTGTCATTTCGCAAGGTTGAATGCTAATATTTTCACATTCAAGTACAATAATTTTCCTGTTTTGTTGACCCATGGATGACCTATTTTCTGTCACAGACAAGCTCCCTGCTGTGTTTTAACCATGCTGGAGAACTGTGCTATTGTTGACCCTCATCCAGATCTCTTATTTTGTCCCCACAGTTGATCCTCAGGCAATTTGGCTAATGCAAGGCTGGCTGTTCTTCAGTGAGTCAGCATTCTGGAAGCCACCCCAGATTCAAGCCCTGCTACATGGAGTGCCCCTTGGACGAATGATAGTGCTGGACTTGTTTGCAGAGACTGAGCCAATTTTCTCTTTCACAGAGTCTTTCTATGGACAGCCCTTCATCTGGTGTATGCTGCACAACTTTGGTGGCAACAGCGGTTTCTTTGGCACAGTCGAGAGCATCAATTCAGGGCCGTTCAAAGCCTTACAGTTCCCAAACTCCACCATGGTAGGCATTGGCATGACACCTGAGGGTATTGAACAGAATCCTGTGATGTACGAGCTGATGAGTGAGCTGGCTTGGCGTAAGGAGCCTGTCAATTTGGCCAAGTGGGCGTCCCTGTATGCAGCGCGCCGCTATGGCCGCATGCAAGACAACCTGACTGCTGCATGGAGGCTCCTGTTTTCCAGCGTTTACAACTGCACAGTGCCACATTACGTAAACCACAATCACAGTCCACTGGTCCGCCGACCTTCCTTTCACATGAATACTGGCCTTTGGTATGACCCGAAAGACTTGTGCAAAGCCTGGAAGCTCATTATGGATGCAGCTCCCTCTCTTATGTCCAAGGAGACCTTCCGGTATGATCTTGTGGATGTCACGCGGCAGGTCCTGCAAGTCCTGACAACATCTTTTTACCAAGATATCGCAGATGCTTTCCATAACCAAAAGTTGCCAGAGCTGCTGATTGCAGGCGGTGTGCTTGTCTATGACCTCTTGCCCGAGCTTGATCGTTTGCTGAGTAGTGACCGCAACTTTCTGCTGGGGACGTGGCTGGAGCGGGCAAGATCCCTAGCCCTGGATGAGAAGGAGGCACAACTCTATGACATGAATGCCAGAAATCAGCTCACTCTATGGGGTCCCACTGGGGAGATCTTGGACTATGCCAGCAAGGAATGGGGAGGCCTAATGGAGGACTACTACACCCAGCGCTGGGGCCTGTTTGTCCAAACGCTGGTTGAGTGTCTGGACAGCGGTCGACCATTCAAGCAGGACACCTTCAACCAGGCAGTCTTTCAGGTAGAAAAGGGATTCATTTACAATGGTAGAAAGTACCCGACTAAACCTAAGGGAGACACATACGAGATCGCTTACAGGATCTTCCTCAAGTACTACCCACAGGCCTTAAAGAGACTATAGTGAGAAGAGACTACATTTTGGAAAAACTTAAATCACAGCAAGAAGAATGTGTTCCTTCTCCTCCAGTTTTCCATGGCTGTCCACAGACATTTTGATGTGGAAACTAACAAGCTGAACATACAGGATCAATCAGTTTTGCACATGAAGTAAAATATCTAGTAGAGAATTGTGCATGGTGTAGGGAAATAATTTTTAGTTATGCATAGATACTGTTCACAAATCCAACTAGTCCTCATGAATAAGGAGAAAGTGGGAAATTATGACTTTCTAATGTTTGTGTGAAAGTATTGATTTGGTAAACTCTTGGTACCGTGTTTCAGCTGGCATTAAAGAAACTGATTTTACACCTATTCACCTTTTCAGAGTGAGATGAGAAGATTGATATCAAACTCCCGTCGATTTGTTCAGCACAGAGGTCAGAATGTGGTTAGCCCAGCTTAGCACAAAATTTGGACCCACGAACAACAGGTAGCCTTCCTCTGACCAAAGTAGACATGTCGTTTTTACATAATTTTCTTAACCATTATTTCGCAGAGTAATTGATTAATAATCAATTATTCAAAAAATAAAGCATAAGATATTCCTTAAGCTGATAGAACTGTTTAACATGGACATGTAGAATCTGTCGTGAAAGCCGCTTAGTTCCATTAGTCCCTTAGCTATAGGGATGTTGTTGTAGCTTTCTGCTTTCCAAAACGGAACTGCTTGTAGTCACGACAACAGCCTCCACATTTCACTACAATATTAAACACAGCAGACTAGCTGCAGCCTTCCATCTCACTAACCAGTCAGAGGCTCCACTTGGTGGTACAACCAGGCACTACAACTAATGTATCATGCATTTTTTGACGTGCGTCATTTGCCTTCTGCCTTATCTTTTAATATATTTTTAATTGGTTAGATTTTTAAGGGGGTGCACAGTGCCGTGGTGTTTAGCATTTTTGCCTTGCAGCTAGAAGATCCCCGGTTTGCGTCCCGGCCTTGCCGGGATCTTTCTGCATGGAGTTTGCATGTTCTCCCTGTGCATGTGTGGGTTCTCTCCAGATACTCCGGCTTCCTCCTACAGTCCAAAAACATGCTGAGGCTAATTGATTATTCTAAATTGCCCATGGTTGTGAATATGAGTGTTTATCTGTACATGTGGCCCTGCAACAGACTGGTAACCTGTCCAGGGTGTCCCCTGCCTTCGCCCCAAGTCAGCTGGGATAGACTCCAGCCCCCCCAATTAAGCGATGTATAGATGATGGATGGATGGATAGATTTTTAAGACCAATTAATTGATAAATGATTAATCATTAACAGCCCTAATCCAAAGTAATAACTTCTGCAATTATGTAATCTCAGGCAGCTGACAAACCTGCTGTATGCCTAAAATTTGCATTTGTGGCTGCTCCTACTGTGCACAGCAACTTGTTGGTGATTGGCTGTTTGTGTGGTACCACCAGCCAATCACTTTCTTACTTCTTTCAAAACAAACCACAATCACGCAACTGACACACGAATAAAGATCAGAAAGATATTAAAATGAGGAAGAAAATATGGTGAGAAAACCACTGTAAAATTGTACACTTCACTTAACGTACAGGATCAAACAAGCGAAATACAGCGTGTTAACTTAGACGTGTTGGTGTGCTTTCAAACTTTGGACTGAGTCATGCCCCGTTCTTCCAGTCTTTATGCTAACCCAGGCTAACCAAGTTGTTATTTCATTTCTGTACTCAACACAGATGTGAAATAATCTCAATATTTTCAGATGACAGATGTGCACTGAACTGTCTTAAGTACCAGCAAACATTTGCTCATAAATGAGATGACATTTTTATAAAGTGATACTTCATTATACACATTAGTCTAAAGTTAATTTAGATATTTATTCTGAGCAAAATAACTGCCAGTACTGTTTCATAGACATTAGAAACATCAGAAAAGTAGTGTAGTGCCATAATTATCAGTCACTTTGGATGCCTTTGGTCTTGCATACTGTATTTTCGACTTACTTTACAATTTCATGCCTATGTGGTGTGTGTGATTGGGTGCTTCTGAGATGCAATGTAGAGGTTTGATGAACAGAGGAGTTGGTTTAGTGCTGAGTCATTGAGCCGACAAATTGGCTTATGGTGTACCTGAGTAGGTAGCTTTCATGTCTTCTTGTCCCTGGATGATTTTTCTGATAAAAATGATATATTTTTATATAATAATTAAGAGGTTTCAATCTGTGCCATTTCACATGTACATCGACTACTTTGTGAAAAATGCTATTTTAATGCATCACATTGCCTACCTTCACATTGTCTACTGAAGTGTTGTGATGTGTTTTCTTTTGGATAAATGTAGTTTCAGTACAATGCCAGTATAAAGAGAATACTTTGAATACTATATGAGCACTGATGTTCATAATGTGCGAATAAATGTTCAACGTTGCTCAATGTTAGTCTGTGGATTGTACAAATGCTATTTTTGTATTTGAATTAATTAAAGAGATATCCTAAAATTTATTTTATTCATTTTTCAGAGATTCAACTTTTTAGTAACATTGCTACATTGATATAATTTGGAATGAAACATCCATACATCTATCCATTTTAGTCCGGTTATCTAGATAGTCAGGTGTTAGTGCCCTCAGGCCAAGCAGGGCATTCCAGATGTTTTACATTTGCTCCAGTGGGATCCCAAGGAGTTTCCAGGCCAGATAAGATATGCAATCCCTCATGTGAGCTCTCTCCCTGGGAGCTCCTCCCTGTTGGATGTGCCAACAATGGAGGGAACCAATGAGGCATTCTAATCAAATGCAGAAAACAGCTCACCTTTCACCATTCAAAGCAAATAAGCAGCAACTCTACTCCAAGCTCTGAGTTCCAACTCTCATGCTGGAGCCTGGCCACCCTACAAAGGAAGCAAATTTTCTCCACTTGCATCTGTAGTCTCATTTATTTGGTCGATAAGAGCTTGTAGCTATACACAAGGGGTGGAATATCATTCAACTGGTGAATGGAGAACTGTACCTTCTGACTCAGCGGCTTCTTCACCATGATGGTGTGCTACACTGCATCTACACTCCCCTCCAAAAGTATTGGAACAGCGAGGCCAATTCCTTTATTTTTGCTGTAGACCGAAAACATTTGGGTTTGAAATCAAACGATGAATATGAGACAAGAGATCAACATTTCAGCTTTTATTTCCAGGTATTTACATCCGGATCTGCTAGTCAACTTAGAAGACACATTTTTGGGTGAGCAAAAGTATTGAACCGATAGACTTAAAATAGATTAAAATGGATAAGACTTAATATTTAGTTGAAAATTCCTTGCTTGCAATAACTGCATCAAACCTATGACCCAATGACATCAACAAACTTTTGCATTCTTCTTTAGTGATGCTTTTCCAGGCTTTCACCGCAGCCTCTTTCGGTTGTTGTTTGTTTTGGGTGGTTGTTGCCTTCAGTCTCCTCTTTAGCAGGTAAAATGCAGGGTTTAAGTCTGGAGATTGACTTGGCCAGTCTAAAACCTTCCACTGCTTGCCCCTGATGAACTCCTTTGTTGTTCTGGCAGTGTGTTTTGGGTCATTACCAGAGAGCTGTCTATGAGTGAAAAACAAGCAATTTTGAAGCTGAGAAAAGATGGAAAATCAATCAGAACCATTGCATAAATGTTGGCCACAGCACAACCATTTGAAATGTCCTGAAGAAGAAACAAACCACTGGTTTACTAAGTAGCAGACGTCCAACAGGTAGACCAAGGAAAACAGCAGCAGTTGACGACAGAAACATTGTGAGAGCTGTAAAGAAAGACCCTAAAACAAATGTTAGTGACATCAGCAACAACCTCCTGACGGCAAGAGTGAAAGTATCACAATCTACTGTTTGCAGAAGACTTCCTGAAAAAAGTACAGAGGCTGCACCAAAAGAAAATTCCAGGACAAAGTTTTATGGACTGATAAGACCAAGATGAACCTTCACCCAAATGATGAAAAGGCTAAAATTTGGAGAAAGGATCTGTTCATGATCCCTCATCTGTATGAGCACTTGACTTGAACCTTCTTATACTTGTGCCTAAAAAGTCTAATACTGGCCTTACTAGTGTGTAGAGATGAAAGTGGCTGTTGGCAAAAAACCCTGAAAATTTTTTTTCTAAGCAACTTTGCCAAGTGAGCGCCGAAGGTGCTCCAAGAGGCTGCCGAAGGCAGCCTTATGCGAGTGCCGAATAATAAATTATAATAGTGTCATTGTTACAATTAAATTAACAGAGCATTATAGTCTTTATTAACAATAAGAATATATATAAAAAATTAAAATGACCACGCAATATTCAATGAAGATAAAAATTTAAAAATGACCAAACAATATAGATCTTCAATGGAGTCTATCTTATCAAAAGCATGCACAAATGATATCTATTCACTCCAAAAAAATGAAAAAATTGAGGTCTATCTATTTTTGTAAAATAAAAAAAAAGCTCCTAGTTTGTCTAATTTCCTGATATATTCAGACAAGAAATCGTTGTTCGTATCTTTCTTTTCTAAAACATGCACAAATAATATTTATTCAAAAAAAAATGAAAAAAATATTCTAAGTCCTGACCTGAAAAAAATTTCGGCAGAACTTCCCCTAAGGGCCAAGCCCAGAATTTCATAACCCCTCATTAAAAGAATAGCACAAAACTGTGAAAATGTTAATAAAAATGCGGAAACATTCCTGTTAACATGTTCAGTAATGTAAACTATTCAGTAGTTTAGTACCCCATATTTCATATATTAATCATTTCATACTCTAGTCTAGATGTGTCACTAATCTATTATAAGGATTATATTATAATATCATTAAGACAGGAACCTTAAGACACAGTAAACTATCAATATATTGATATCTATTTTTGTAAAATTTAAAAAAACGTACCTGGTTTGTCTAATTTCCTGATATATTCAGACAAGAAATCGCCGTTCGTATCTTTCTCTTCTAACCACGACCACCGGAACGCGTTCTTGACTGTCGCGTCTATAACACGCACGTCAGCGTGCCTGTCTACCTGTTTAAACATTGTCCTGACAGGTACGGGTCATTACATTTACACAAAAGCAAAGGTCGTCTATTCAATGAGCGCTATTCAATGATTAATCTCTCCTTTGTACTCAAAACTGGCGCTATTCAGTGCATCTGCTCTCGCAAATTCTCGCAGCAATGTATTTAGCATTAGATTGGAATCGCGTCAATGAACGACATTTAAAATGGCTGCCTCCGTACAGGAATATAAACAACAAACAACCCATTAGCGATAAGAATAAGATTTTCAAAAAGAATACTATCAATCAAATTCTGATTTTCACTGAAAACTTCGATCAATTTTCCCAGATTCCCGGAAATGAACTCACAAAATTTGAAATCCCGGATTTCCGGGAAAACCCGGAAAACTTTCATCTCTGAGTGTGGCAGGAGCACTGGGAGAAGAGCATCGCTGCACAAGCAAAGTACGTCAAAAGGAATGCCGAGAAAATTTTAAACGGTAGTTCATGCTTTTATAAACATAGTCACAAAAATTTTGGTTGCACCTTGAAGACATCTTTTTCTGCTACATGTCTCAAAGTTCTTCAGTTTACCTCTGCTCTTTTATAGAGCTTTTCACTCATCATCATTACGTGCCATATTCTGATTGCTTGGTTTGTAGATTTGAGTCATGGCCATGAGAATTTGAGCCCAAACTTTAGTCACCAAACCTCTGATTCAGCTGACGGCTAATGTCATGACTTGGGCTTGCATGGCTTCTTCTGGGACGGGCTCATTAATCTCCATTGATGATGGAACAAATGATGGCAGCAGCAAAATGAACTCAGAAGTCTACAGAAACATTTTGTCTGCCAATTTAAAGAAAGATACAACTAAACTGATTGGGAGATCCTTCATCATGCAGCAAGATAATGACCCAAAACACACTGCCAAAGCAACAAAGGAGTTCATCAGGGGCAAGAAGTGGAAGGTTTTAGACTGGCCAAGTCAATCTCCAGACTTAAACCCTGCATTTTACCTGCTAACGAGGAGACTGAAGGCAACAACCCCCTAAAACAAACAACTGAAAGAGGCTGCAGTGAAAGCCTGGAAAAGCATCACAAAAAAGAAGAATGCCAAAGTTTGTTGATGTCAGTGGGTCATAGGTTTGATGCAGTTATTGCAAAGTCTTATCCACTTTAATCTATTTTAAGTCTATCTGTTCCAATACTTTTGCTCTCCCAAAAATCTGTCTTCGATGTTGAGTATCAGATCCAGATGTAAATACTTGGAAATAAAAGCTGAAATGTTGATCTCGTCTCATATTCATCTTTTGATGTCAAACCCAAGTGTTTTCAGTCTACAGCGAAAAAAAGGAATTGCCTTCACTGTTCCAACACTTTTGGAGGGGAGTTTATGTGTCTACCCATCTCATACTCATTCACGAACTGGATCCTGACAAAGTTTGAATGAAACATTTTGTATTAATTTCAAAGTCAATGCAGATTATGGCATTCCATAATACTCATTTAGGCTTGGGTACTTATACTTGGTGTGCATTTGTTAGTTCAAACTGAAGCACAGTGTCATCAGGCATTTGTCAGAAAGAGCCAGACAATCAGACATTAAGGACTTTTTAAAGAAAGAAGTTTGCAATTAGATGACTTTTCAAACAAAATAGAAAATATTCAAAAATACTCCATTGATGACTCGGGTCATGAAAATGTTTAATATTTTTATTGTTGAAAAAATAATGAATAGAGGGACCTGCTTGAGTTCCTCTCCTGTACTGTACACTGATATTTTCTGTTCTGCTTCAGGCTCATTATAAGACATGTTAAATCCAGTTTAGCAAAATTCAAACACTCTTCAAATTCCATAGTGAGGAGTTTCAGAGCTCATTTTCTATGACAGGGTTCACAGAGCAGTCCATGTTCAGCTCCTCGGTGTGTCGGACTTCACAGAGATCCAACGCTGGCAGAGAAGCTGAACTTGACCTGCCAGTTTCAATCCTTCAATAGGTTTTATTTTCATGACAGCAACAACACAAGCATTCACACTGTTCAGCCCCACAGTCAGCCACAGGAACTGTATTTACGCCTTAAAGTTAGCGTCAGGCATGGCATGAAGACACTTAAGTGGCTCAATGTTGTCCCTCAGTGTTGGAGGATATTGCAGCAAGTCTGAACCTCACATGAACACATAGAGAGGAGTTTGTACCTACAGCAAACTTTCAGTAAAACCAGCAGACCTTTTTCTTTCCTGTTTTCTAATGCTGCATCTATGTCAAAAGGGAAAGACGCTTAAAATAGAGCTCATCTCAATTTTGTACTGTAAATGCAGCTTAGTAAACATCTGATGAATGAAGAGCAGACACAAAATAATAAAACAATGATTTACCTCATTTACTTATTTATTCAAATCACCGCTGTCTATTTTTAAAAGCACCCAATCAGGTTTTAGACTGAGTTGAGGCAGCTGCTGGTTTCACATCACTTCAGTGTGCTATGAAAATTCTTAATGCGTAATTGCTGCAGTATATTCAGTAGTTGCTCTATGGTGTCTTAGTAGAGTGTTAATAAAAAGCGATAGGATGTCTCTTCACATACAATTGCTGCTTTTTGCTTTATTGTGACAGAGTATTCTCCAACTAAAATTTAAACTTCATCTGAATTTTCACTTTGATTTTTAATTTATTGTAACTTGTATGTAGTTTTTGTTTGGGCATGATTTACAATCATATTCTTGACAAAACAGTTTAGTACGATGCAGGGTGAAAGCTACAAATGTTTCTGATAAACAGACTCAGTTGGACATTCAACCTGCTCTTCATTTTAAGACAGAGGTCCTTCTAAGTTCTCAATTTGGCTGTTTTCCACAACAGAAGCTTCCTGGCCCTAACCTTTGCTTCAACTGCAAGAACCATCCCTATGGAATGAGGCCCATTTTCAGAGTAGAAAACAGTTCAGACTGCAGGGTCTCGGTGCCGATTGGCTAAAATTGGACACGACAAACGCCATTTTTCTACCCTCTTGATGTCCTCGACCCTTAGCAGTCTTCCTGTGTCTACCACTACCGCTAACAATGTAAAATTCAATAATTTACCATTATCCTGTTTCTATGTGCTCATAGACATGGAGTTTGGTCCTGAAACTACTGTCTGTTGCTGTTTTGGTGCAGTTGGAGTTAAGGTTGTGGTTGAAGCTCTTGGATCTACACCACAAAGGAAACAAAGGCTGAAATGGCCGTTTATGTGGCTGTTCCTGTCAATGACCAAGTTCCTGCAGTGGAAATCCACCTAATAACTAAATGATTTAAATAAATACAAGTTGCTTTGAACCTGTCTGGCAGCAATGTAGAGCACACCATCCGTAGTGGTATAAAACATCTCACACCACCTTTCAGGTCTTTTATTCGGGAGCAACTACTTTTACTTACATAATCAGCTCACAGGAGAAAAAAAAATGTGCAGAGCAAATGTCATACATAACTATTTCATTAGTCTGCATGACAGACAATTACAGATCAAAGAACACAAATCAATCCAGAATCAACCTGTTTACGTCTTAGAAAACAAAGAAGACAAATCATGTTCTAGCCTCTAATGTTTCCTGGCTGTGAGGAGAGCAGTTCAAATGTAAACAAATGAATAGAGTACATATAAAGAGCAACTGGAATACAGCTTCACTTAGTCTCATCCAAGCAATGCCACTGTTGCATCCTAAATGTCAGCAGTGGAAAGTCAGGAAAGTCAGGTAATGCACCGGTTTCGCATCTGCTGACCACACCTGGACTGACGTTCATGTTACATCTTCATGAATAACTCTGTCCAAGTCAGTGTGGTATCTTCTAAAGACAGGTAGATATGACACAGTGTGAGTAATTAGCAGGACTCTCAGGTACTAAAATGTACTGAAGTCTTACAGGTTTCCAGTGAAGATAAAGTGCATCCAGACATTACACTGCAACGTGCCGGGGCAGAGGAGGTGGGCAGCGTTAGCCACATGCAAATCTACACTCTTTACTGACTGTCTAGAAACATCTGCCCTGCATCTCAAACCTGGGACTGATCTTATTCCATTTTAAAGCAGCTGATTCTCTAATTGTTTGGAAGGGTCAAACAAGGCTGACGGTAGAGGTCAATATCAAGCTACATGGCAGTAAAATATTTATACATGTTTCAGTGAACCTTGTACACAAAGGTATTATAAAGTTCTTTGCATTTGAATGATGCATTATAAATATCAAAATAAAAAATAAAATTAAATGCTAGGTAGTTTCTGTTTCCTTAGTCTGTCTTCACATGCTGAATGAATGAAAGACGCATTTTTAAAATCCCTCTACTTTCCACCATATTTCCATTTCACGGCTGTATTTTTTACACGAACGAGCACTTCTCAGCAAATTTAGTTGTTGAACTATTTTTAACAAGAAAAAAAACACTGAAAATGGTTTTTTAAAAAATGGGTAAATGAAATAAAAATAAAATGCAATAATTAAATATGTTGTATGACTGCAATCCACTCTAAACATCTAGCAACTACAACAGCATTTAAAGATAGAATGAGGAAACACAATTATCATGATCATACAGTTACTCTTTTTTTCACTTTAAGCTTTACATTGCAGTTTAAATACAAATGGAAATCAATGAGATTCTTTACTCGATCATTTTACTAAATGATAGAATTATACGAATAACAATTAAGTAATTCAAACTTTTCAAATCAGTCTGCATGTACAAATTGTCATAAAACATTTAAATGCAGACATGATGTAAACCTGAAATATGAAAATCATTTGGAAAAACAAAAATCTATCTAAAACATTGTGACCCGCTTCATTTAATAGGCTCTAAAATAAAGAAGAAATAATATGTAATAAATGTGACTAACAGGCCTGTAAAATAACCACTTTAAACAGACTAAAAGGCTGGTGTTTGGAATCTCCTCAACATTCAACACAAGGTCAGGAATGGAGTGGATGTGCTGTCAGTAACGCTGCCCACCTACACAGAAACAAACTGTTTCAGTAACATGACCTGACTTCATGACTTTTACACTGACTGAATGGATTTCAGTTGAAAGTTGCATCACTGTGACTCAGCCAACAATCAACAATGCCCTGTATCGTATGCATGATATGGTTTTTCTTAGTTATCCGTGACATGACGGGAAAGAAAATCAGAGATTCACAAAGCTGCCAAAATGATCAATATTCAATATTCAAAACAAAGAGACCACATTGAGACATTAACAGAAAATAAGGCAGTGATAAAAACAAAAGCTGTTCTTCTCTAATTCCCGTAAACATCCTTTAAAAGCCTCCTAAAGGTTCCTCTTGATTATTTAAGACAAATTAATTAATGAAATCAATAAAAAGAAGCAACGTTAAAGAAAATATTGTACTCTGACAGCTGTCTGTTTCTTTTGGTTCTCATTAAACCAAGACACATTAGCTGAGTTAACTGAAAAATGATCAGGATTTTCATATGTTTCATTATGTTTATATATATTACAGGCTACATAAACTGAAGAGGCTTGTGCATATTACTGCTTAGAATCAGGTGGGCTTGTGACAGACTGGGGCAGTGGGATTCAACACGATGCTGTAAAGCAGCTCCAGTGTTAGTGTAGCGAGCACAGGCTGGAGTACACACAGAGGCACCAAAACTAAACACATATGCTCTGAATTTAAGAATGACCAAGTCAAAACTATTTACAGCAAATCCTCTTAAAAACACACAGATGACTTGTCAAATCATTGACAGGTCTTCTGTCTAATGTGCAGTGTCAAAACTTTCTATTTACTGCCATCGCACTGGACAGTAGGGTTACACTCATTTATATTTGGACTTTCGAAATGCCCTCAAATGAATCAAATGAAAACAAGCAGGGCTGCACTGGTAATTCTGCTTAGTCTTATCTAAGGGTGTTCTTCTAGGAAACGGAAACAGCCTTCTGACAAAGCTTAAATCCTATATGAAGGTCTACTAGTTAGGGTTTTCCAGACCTTTTAGACACAACTCACTGAGGATCAACACATGACGCTTAGTTTTGTCAAATTAAAGCTGGACTCACACTACAGGAGTTTTAAAATCCTACATACATGACAAGACATTTCAAAGATATTCTTTTTAAACTTACACGTTCACAGTACATAAGTGGAAACTACTGAACCATCACACACTGCAGGATGTTATGGAGATAAAGGTGTCAGAGGGAGCAGAACACCACCTCACATCATCTCATCAGGAAGTAGATGGAAACAAGAGAGACTGTGGTGGAACAACTGATAATAATTTGCAGTGAGAAAAAAAATAAGTGGAAACAAGTCTGGATGAAAAAATGTTGCTTGTGTCCAACATGGGTTGTTTTCTTAGCAAGAACTACAGGTGACATTTTAACTACTAGTTTTATTATAGCTAGCTATTTAGCTACTGTTATCCTTAAGGGCTAGAATGTTCTAGCCCTTAAAGGTAACCATCTCAATTTTAATTCACCAGTATTAAATATTTAATATTGGATGGTAGTGATGTAACATTGACTAATTAATTGCTTTCAATAATTTAACCAATTAAAAGCGTATTAACCAATAATGCAGAGGAAATGCAAATGTATTATATTGAAAATGTACTATATATTATGTTGTAGATTGTCAACTAGCAGTACCTGATTGTATCATGAGGGGGAGCCACTTGTTGCTAAATGGAATGGAAGGACTGCAGCTGGTTTACTAATATCAGAGTGACCTAAGGAGGTGTCATTCAGACTACAGGCAGCTTCATGGTAGCAAGCAGGGAACATTGTAGCGGATTAGCTGGCAACATTCACCATAACAGAGACTTCTGTAGAAGTTAGTGGCTTCCAGCAAGAGCTCACATATTAACATGCAAAAGGTTACCAGGAAAACATTCCTGTAGATGAATGTCAAGTATATTCAAAGGGATTTAGCAGTGAATATTAACTGTCTAATAACCTAGTAAGAAATATTTGAAGATTAATTCATAATGTGACTGTAGATTTTTTAAAGTTTGTAGCCCTGTTTTGCTGTTATCGGGGGAGACCTAATGAGTCTGCAAACAGTTGTGGAAGTTCGGACTGGATTGATAAACTCCTCGCATTAGCAAATAATCTGGATTTAAGGTGGGTTTGGACCAGGATCCAGATTGTTCCTCTGACTGTTGGGAGCGATATAACAGGGATGAATCTGCCTAAAACTCCTGTAGTGCAGGCCTAAGCTGAATTTGTCTTCTGAAAAAAACCCAAAATAATTAAGTCGTTTCTGATCCAAAGCTGTTTTGAGTTTCTGAAAAAATCTATTACAGTGACAGGAATGACTTTTGTTTCAACAGAGAACTTGGTTCAAAGACACATTCACTAAACCTTTGAGAGACTAGTAAAAAAAATATTAGAATCATCCAATCTCTGCTTTGGTCTCAGCATAAAAAATCCACGTTAGTCAGGCTTCAACCTTTAGTCAACGGCTATTTCAGCTGAAATTAGAGTAAAAAGATGTGCTGACTTTTCTTTCCCCTACCACCAGTACTCTGACAGTTCTGTCCATCTGCGCCAAGCCAAAAAAACACAAACAACACAAAACACATGACATAAAACCATTCAGTTGCTGTCATTCTTTCTTTAGCATTCTGTCACTTTTTGAGTCTGTCCCGACTCTCGTTAAAGCAGCATGTTTCACACATCTTTTTACTACAATCTTAAAATCCTTAGGGAACTTATATCATATTAGTCCATACCATGTAAACCAATCCCAGCCCATCATGTGTCATTTAGTAGAACATGTTACTTCTGGCAAACAAAGAAACAAAAACCAAAACCAAAACAAACAAAACCCCATAAAAATGAATCATCTCTCCAGGATATGGGAGGGAAATGGCAGATTTTCCAATTGTTGCCCAGTTACAAATAAATTCATTCTATTATAATATATAATAACTTAAAATGACAGAATAGCTCATGGGTAATGCTAGAACAATGGGCATGAGCAACGTATAGGTATAACATTAGCATATAATCCTGTTGCTAAACCCAGGACAGAAAAGGAGGGGAACCAGAATAAGCTCAACGAAGAACACAGGCTTTTAAAAGGAGAGGTGATTTGGCAGTTGAACATATACATCAATTAAAACAGCCACAGTAAAAGACAATACTTGAAGTGTAAGCTCTTAGTAAGGTTAAGAGGTCAAAAACGTGACTCAAAGGTCAACATCAATGAGATAAGGTCAATTATGAGATAAACATCGACTATATAAAACAACCGTTCACAACTGAACAACTAGACAGCATGAGGATCATCTTGCTGAGAGGATAACAGGCGTAATAATAAGTATTGTTTCTAACTGTAAATACCTGAGTTAAATACTTGTAGACAGTGGTTTAAACAGGAAAAGGACGACCCGACTTTAATTTCAACTTTCTCCAGGTTTCTTGTTTTACCGCATGCTCGAAAACTTTAATCCTCAGTGGGCTATTCTGAACCCGGATGAAGTGTGGCATCGGTTTCCTAGCCCTGGTATGTTTTTAATTTCACTGTGTACTTGTAAACATAAATGAATCAAATCCAGCTAACCGCTGTGCAGCTGGGTGACCAATGTGTTAGCATGAAATTGGACTGAGCCATGTCTAAAAGCATAGTTTAGGTAGTTTACTAGGCAGACCGCATAGTCTGATAGCATGAGGGTTGATCATAAAATTACAAGATGGCTCCCCGTGCACGAGCGTCAAGCACGTCACATTCACATGCATGCAAAATGTGCAAGTAGTAATTGAGAAAAAGGGCAGATGTTGCACGACGCCGCACTATCAACAAGGCACGTTTCTGAGGGAGAACATTTGGCTAGGTGCCCTGGACCGTTTATGTGCCAGGTCATAGCACATTTGCTGGCCACAACAACACACAACAACTGTCACTCTCAATCCACCCTGCTTGCCAGAGTTGGCCCCTTACAGCTTCCCATTTTCACACAGATTAGAGATTCACTGCATTTGTGCTGATAGCTGAAGGTGTTTAACCCAGGTGCCTGTCGATAGCACGGGGTCATGTGACATCCTGACAGTTACTGCTCGCACATATTGCATGACTGTGATATTCCCAGTGCCTGTGTCTGAGGAACGGTTTTGTAATTTTATGATCAACCCTTGTTCACATCGTATAAATCACACAAAACTATTTCTGACATTCACTTTGTATCGATCAAACCCCACTCCTGTGGCACCATTATCCTTGAACATCCTTCAAAAAACTTCTGTTGAATCTGGAGACTCGCTGCCAAACCATAAAGTCCTAACAGCTACTAGGCCTGCATGTCAGCATGCCTGATAGGAAGGATCAGGACTGGGTCTGATCCAGGATTTTCTGAATGGATTATGAAATCCAAATCCATTTTTGATTCTTAGTTTGCTCCTAATATGTTGTGCTGCCACAATGGTACAAAACAGCCAAAAATATATGGACACTTGACTAATTCTAATTGTTCCACACTATGTATTGTCGCCTCATCCAGCCCTATTTCCGGTGTACTGATTTTAATAGAAACCAAACAAATGTTTTCAGTAGCCATGGTATCAAAATATAACAATCAAACCTTTTTTTTTTTTAAGCTGAATGGAATAAAGGTGACACTTTAGAGCCAGTGAGCATCAGTAAACCAACAGCTGAAGATGTTGTGTTCAAGTACAGGGTCGTAATGCCTTCACAGATTGATTAGTGCATGTAGAGGTGCTGATGTAAACTATCAGCCTCTACTACCTCCACTCTGCTCACAAGACAAGCAGACAAACAGAAACACACTGACAGACCATCACAATCTGGTGAGATGATGATGACGATGGTGATGGTTTTGTTTCAGTATTCACTTCTTTCATTTTTCCTTTGCTCCTCTGAAGATCTGTCTTTTGAGAAAAAAAAAAAAAGCAGGGTTGACAGGAGGACACTGTTTTTTTTCTGAGCAGGTAAGGAGGTAAAGGGATTGGGAGCTCTACGCAGCGTCACAGAGGATTTGCTCCAGCACTGTCAGCAGGTGTTTCAGGCCATAGATGTAGCCGTGATCGTGGCTGTCGCTCGGGAAAACATGAGCAAAATCAATCATCCTGACCTCAACTTCGACGTCTCCTGCACCCCCGTCCGTCGCGTCACCTCCTCGTCCTTTCACCTCCTCCTCTCTCCTGCTGCTGCTGTCTTTGCCCTCTCCATCCTCATCCTTCCCTTCCAGTTGTGATTTGTTTCCATTTCCATTAGGTGCTTGTTGCAGCTCCGCTCGTCGTTTCCATGCAGAGTTGTCCTCTTCACACAGCACCGAGACGTTATCTCTAGAAACTGAGCTTTCTGTATTCTGCACAAAACTACCATCTCCACTGTTGCCACAGAGAAGACCTTTGGCACAGTGGTGGTCGCCACCTTTCCTGTGATTGGTGTAAATAGTGGTGGCCAGGCTGTAGTCCCAGGGCACCGCCACCTGAATGTTGTTGTTGTTGTACTCGGACACCCCCTCCTCCTGCCCTGCCCCTTCCTGTTTTCCCTCCCCGCCACGATCGCAAACACCCACCAACGTGGTGGTTTTCATTGCAGTTGGACTGATCGTTGAGCTGCTGATGAGGGAAGAAAGAGCAGATGAGGAGAAAGAGGAGGGAAGGCCCTCGTAAACAAAGAGAAGGGAGCTCGCATAGAATGTGAGCTGCTGCTGGGACTTGAACCACTGGAGGATCTGCTGTACTCTGCGGATGCTAGCCGACAGCGCGTCCTTCCTCAAAGTCGCTCCGTTATGGAAGAATTTAGCCAAGCCTGAAGGGGAGGTGAGAAGAGTTAGAGTTAATCCTCATGCATCAATGGCCATCCTTCTCTCAGCATATGTGTAGTCTATCATGTGACCACTTGAAGCTTCCTTCCTCACTTTACTGCCAGTTGTGATAAAGTGAGTACATGTGTCAGAGGAAACTACACTGTAAAAAAATTGTTGTTTTTAGGGTAAAATTCTGGCAGCTGTGTTTGCAAGAATGCTGTAGTAAGATTACAGTAAAACATTCTCTAGATTTACGGTAAAGAAATGTATTGATATTGTTCATTTTAAGGTTAAAAAATGTGCTTCATTCCATATTTTACTGTAAAAAAATTGAAAAGTTACATAAATGTCACAACATTTTTCCAGTAACAGTACAACTGTTAATGTATTTAACATTTAGTATGTGTATTTTTAGCAAAAATTGTGGTTTCAGCTGTCATAAATATTAAAGCATGTGTCTGTTAACACAAAAGTACATCAAATTGATCAGTAACAAACTGTATTTTTTACATGTAATAAATGCAGAAATTGCCATGTTACTTGTTATAAATATTGCAGCATGTTTCCATTATCAGTACAACAATATGTGCATTTAACTGTGAAAAACTGCATTCTTTTCAAGAATTAAATGCAAAAATTATAGTATTGTTACACATATTACAGCATTTTTCCATTAAAAACTGGTGCAGGAGTCGGGAAATGCATTTTTTCAAGAGAAAAAAGATCTGAAAAACACACTTTTCTCCTGATTGACCTATTTATGGTGATTCGGTGTTAAATAAACTACATCAAACTGTTTTAGAGTTTACAGATTTTTAACGTCATGGTTCGACAGTTTTTCACAATAAAATGTACACACATTTTTTACAGTGTAGGGATGCAAATTTTAAACAAATTTTGAGCTATAGTTCATGAAGCCAATTTTATAGAGATTTCAGATTCTAAGCAAACTCTGCACAGGCAGGAAAGTGGCTTCAGGAGGTTATCTCAATATATGAGCTCTGGCCCCAAGCATCCCTTGTGAAAATAATTGATAAAAATAATCAGGTGTATAATAATACAAGCTTTATTCATAAAGCGCTTAAAGACATGAACAAATAAAAACAAACAGAGGGATCAAATATAATAGGGAAAAAATAAAATAAAAAAAATATAAAACAGCAAGAATAGGATAAAATCCAGCAACATAACAATAAACATACATAAACACTTTGAGTATTAAAGAGTGTTTTAAGAGGGGACTGTAGCCTGTCTAATTCCACAGCCAGTACTTCACACACACCAGTGCAAATGGATGCACACTTACCATCTTTAATGGTCTCCTTATCCAGTCCCCTTCCATAGTGCTGGTCATAGGTGTCGAAAGAGTCACTGCACATCTTATACACCTGAAAAACAAGAAAGTACTTGATGTTAACGAGTCTGTACTGCATTGTTATTCACCTGTCAAACGTAAGTTAATGTATGCTGACCAGCAATGATCTTGACTATAGTGCTGACCCCATCTACTGGTCCACAGCTACACAAACAAAAGCCTCCATGACTCACCGGATCAAACAATAAAAGTGTTCATTAGCATGTTGCGGGCTAAGCCTTATGATAAAGGGCTTTATATGTGGTTACAGAATCATCCCAAACAGAATGATGATTATTGTATTTGCAACAAGTCCTTCAGCCCAAACCTGAAAAAATGCAGCTGGATAGTTGGCTGGATCATCAGCCAAAACATTTTTGGGTTGAACCCCCAACAAAAAAAATGTCTTCATGCATCAAAAAGAAATCCAGGGAGGGGAGGAGCTCCAACATGTCGACATCATGTAACTGCAATCACATAATCAGCATTCAAACCAAGCACATGAATGATGATCACGGTTTTAAAACTCAGGCTAATTTTGTCATTGTTTCCAAACAAACTGCACTGTTAGAGATAATTCCATCTAGGTTTAACAAACAAACTATCAGACCGTATTGACAGAGTCCAATTAGCTGGATAAGAGTCAACAGGCTCTTTTTAAGCCTGACAGCAGAATGCTAGTGTGAATTAATCAGGACACATTTGAAGAACATGTCTAAAGTCTCTCCTGCTTTCTTCTCAGTTTTTCTCCAACTCCCTCTTGCCCCTCTGGTATTCCCTGATCAAGGAGATCATAATCGCTAATTAGTCTCCGTTCCTTCTAAACAAACACTTAACAAAGATTAGGATGGAAGTTTACCCAGCCCAGTGACAAGCACATTGCGTTCTAAGAGGTACACTACAGCTTAGACTAGCACTGTGCAAAAATATACTGACTGCTTTCAATCTCCGAATCTCAACCCACCCTAGGACCCATTTCTTTACACACTGATACCGGCAACATGAATTCAAACCTACAGAACTCATTAAAATGTGTATATGGATCAGAGGGTCTATAGTTTTTCCAATAACACCAAAGACTACATGTCAGGATAGATGCATACAGATTGCAAGAACTGTAAGCAACTACATTTTTATCAAAATTTGGATTTCCCTTGTACTGAGTAACCATTTTATGTTTTCTATCTTGATATAAGCACATTTTACTGATTACTGCGGACAATATGCAGACATGGTCCACTTGTAGGTCTCTGCATCACATACGCACAGTGGGTCACATGTATAGACATGCATTTTGGGCTGCTTGCGGAGGAGGTTGTGTATACTCTCACCCACTTAGGAAATTTATGCTAAAATTTGTCACATTCACCCTAGCAGACCCCCACATATTTGGGGAAACACAAAGTATAAAGCCAGATTTATAGTTACCATGTCTGTGAGTGCACAACGGTCTGCATAATCTTTGTTGTCTTCCCAAGTCCGTGGGAGTACCTGCACACCCATTCGTACATGTCCATGTACTGCCTAAAATTCAGGTGCATGTTCCAACACTCATACTACCATACTATATCACATGTCGGTAGTAGGTCAAATGCGGCATACCAAAAATACATTCAGCTGCATTTTGTGGTATGAAAGTCATCATGCTTTTCTGGCCATTCTGACTCACAATCCTCTGCGCAACAGAAAATTCATCACATAGGTCACAGTGTCTCACTACTGAGGCCAAGCCAGTGAGGCCACACAAATGGGTGATTTCACATTGCATTTCGTCATGGATATGCGAACAAGATGTTAAACGTCTAAAGCCATAATATTAGGAAAAAGCAACATGTTCTAACTGTATTCATACTGTATTGCAAGTGGACTAAAAAGTAGTATAATAGCAACAAGTACTAATGTGAGTATAATCTAGGCTTAACACTGGTCTAACAGTGTCTACCAGCTATTTGGTACTGGGCATGTCCTGCATAGTGATTTTTAAGAGCTTTTTACAGCTTGTTGCAGCTGCAAAACAAAGCTAAGTAGGGCAGAGGTGCTGAGCCAAAGCTGAGAGAGCCAAGAGGTTACAAAGCTCTGTAGAGCTAAGAGGAACTGCAGAGTCTGTGATAAATATTGGTCACAACCAGCAACACTTTTCAAACTATAAATAATAACTGTTTATTCATATGTATATATAAAAAAATATTGAACAATGTTGGAGTTTAGCCTCATTAGAGGACACTGGTGAATTTAGGCCCCTGTTCAGTATAAGCTTTCAAATGCAAAGTTGTATAGTTGCTTAAATATTAAAGTTCATTACTTGTATATTAACTATCAGTCAAAGCACTCAGCTGAAGTCCACGTTACCTTCATGAGCAGTTTACTAAGGGTGGGGAAGGACAGTCATAAATCTACTGTCCATACAGCATCAGGACAAACCATCAGTCAGTAGGCTGTTTCATCACACAAAGAATAGCATTTAGAAATATGTTACTTATTTCCTTAAAACACAGTTCATGACCTCTCCTCTCTAGATTTGATGTGCTCTCTCCCATTTCTTTCTCCACTAAGAGGCTGTTGTTCAGACTGACCCTCCTCAAAGTTACACAACTGTGGACAAATATGGAAATTCACAGCTTTAAGGACCTCTAAGACTGTAGACCATCCAACCCAATGGGTTTAACAGGCATTTTCTGAAAACATGCCCAGAAAATTAATATGGTCTATGAAGCTTGTCATTTTGGTAGTAATCGGGTTTGCAAAGGCAAATTATGTATTCTGTACAAAACCGAGAACTGTGTTGGTATAACGTCTGATTAATTCCTTCTAAATTAGTCTTTTGGTCAGCACACAGCAATTTAGCGTAACACTTTCATAGAGCTCATTCACCCTTCCAGCAAAACTCCAAATTTAGATTTAATGCCTTAATCATAATTTGTTCAGCGACATGTGTATTCATGATGGTTAATGGTCTTAAGTACATAAATATTTTGAAGACAGAAACCAGTTAGTTTTTCTCACTACGTTTTTGCTTGTCTTGCTGCAGGCAGGAAAAACCAAAAACCAGAACACTTACTGATGCTGATGTTGACAGCAGGTTGTAATGGAAACTGATTAAAATGATAAAGGTTTCGCTATTTAACTCTCTTCCTTTCAAACAGATAAGTTATCTTTGTCTTTCCTGTCATATCTGGGGGTTTTTTCATGTGGAAAAAAAATCTAGTGCGTGTATGTGCACGTGTGTGCGTGTGTGTGTGTGTGTGTGTGTGTGTGTGTGTGTGTGTGTGTGTGTGTGTGTGTGTGTATGTGTGTGTGCATACACTGTTTCTGGGACCAGTTTGAGTTCGAGACTATCAGACTGAGAGCAGTTTGAACCAAACCAACCATCTTTTGACCAGTCCTCACTTTTTCACACCCTGTTTTATAAGTTATTGCTTTGTTTTAGGGCTAAGGTTAGAATTAGTTTGAAATTAGTGTTACTGTTGATTGAAGGATTCAATTTAGCATTTTGTAAAAATGCACACTGCTACTCACAACAAAGACTAAACCAGCAAGTTATACTGCATACTGTGTTTCTCTGTTCTTTTACCTTTGTTTACATTTTACAATCAGACAGTATCTATTCCATCAACACTTCCTGGCATTGTTAGAGGTCTAACAGGAAAGAGAGTTACTGAGTCGCTGAAATATACACTGCTCAAAAAAATTAAAGGAACACTTTTTAATCTAAGTATTGCATCAAGACAGTTAAATTTCTGGGATACTGATCTGGTCAAGTAAGTAGAAGAGGTGGTTTTTAATCAATTTCAGCTGCTTTGGTGTTAATAAAATTAGAAACAGGTGCACTAGAGGGGTAACAATGAGACACCCCTCAAAACAGGAATGGTTTTACACGTGAAGGCCACTGACCTTTTTTTCCCTCCTCGTGTTTTCTGACTGTTTTTCACTAGTTTTGCATTTGGCTAGGGTCAGTGTCACTAGTGGTAGCATGAGGCAATACCTGGACCCTGCAGAGGTTGCATAGGCAGTCCAATTCCTCCAGGATGGCACATCAATAACTGCCATTGCCAGAACTTTTGCTGATCTTCGAGCACAGTCTCAAGAGCATTGAGGAGGTTCCAGGAGACAGGCAGTTACGCTAAGAGAGCTGTACAGGGCCATAGATGGTCCTCAACCCATCAGCAGAACAGGTATCTGCTCCTTTATGCAAGGAGGAACAGGATGAGCACTGCCAGATCCCTACAAAATGACCTCCAGCAGGCCACTGGTGTGAATGTCTCTGACCAGACAATCAGAAACAGATTTCATGAGGAAGGTCTGAGGGCCCGACATCCTCTAGTGGGCCCTGTGCTCACTGCCCGGCACTGTGGAGCTCAGCTGGCATTTGCCATAGAACACAGGAACTGGCAGGTCCATCACTGCCACCCTGTGCTTTTCACAGATGAGAGCAGGTTCATCATGAGCACATGTGACAGACATGAAAGGGTCTGGAGAAGCTGTGGAGAACGTTATGCTGCCTGTAACATGGTTTAGCATGACCGGTTTGGTGGTGGGTCAGTGATGGTCTGGTGAGGCATGTCCATGGAGGAACGCACAGACCTCTACAGGCTGGACAGTGGCACTCTGACTGCTGTTAGGTATCAGGATGAAATCCTTGGACCCATTGTCAGACTCTACGCTGGTGCAGTGGTCCTGGGTTCCTCCTGGTGCACGACAATGCCTGTCCTCATGTGACAAGAGTATGCAGGCAGTTCCTGGAGAATGAAGGAATTGATACCATTGACTGGCCCCAATACTCACCTCACCTAAATCCAATAGAACACCTTTGGGACATTATGTTTTGGTCCATCCAACACCACCAGGTTGCTCCTCAGACTGTCCAGGAGCTCAGTGATGCCCTGGTCCGGATCTGGGAGGAGATACCTCAGGACACCATCCATCGTCTCATTAAGAGCATGCCCTGACATCGTCAGGCTGCATACAAGCACGTGGAGGCCATACAACTACTGAGCACCATTCTGAGTTGCTGCCAGGGAATTTCAGAAAGATGGACCAGCCTGCCACATCATTTTTTCACTTTGACTTTTGGGGTTTCTTGAATTCAGCCCTCTGTAGGTTGCTGATTTTCATTTCCATCAAGCGATGTGGCATGTTTTCGTTCTTAACACATTATCCAGTCCATATCAATGTAGATATCCAGGTTATGTTTTCCCATTAAAATAGGATGTATTTTCAAAGTGTTCCTTTAATTTTTTTGAGCAGTGTATGTGCAACATGAAAGATCTGTTATTTCTTTGTGAATGCAACAACATCAGAGTTCTTTTTCAAAGACAGACGGTTGCAATGCCTGCGATAGCAACAGCAACGTGAATGATGCCCCAGGGTCCAAGGGTCTGTCATTAGTTTTCACTCGTCAGTTCTTATCCTTTGACTGCCTGGTTACCAGAAGAATTATCACATTTTTAGTCATAAATGAAAAGTCAGTTTCGGGCTTGAAAAACACAGAACACCTTAATCCTTTCAGTAAATTTGCACTTGTCTGCAACTGACAATGATTTACTAACGGAGCAGTTCAGTGGGTGGTGTATTCTGCTAGTGAACAGCAGCTGAGTTATGATCCCTGATCACTAAGCTCAAAAGAAGAATATATAACGTGACAACCTGTAGAAACAATTACTGAGGCTGAAATGCAACTCCGTGTTCTGACACCCTTATATCATAGCAGCATCAAGTTTTCTGCAGTTTGTGCAACAGTAGCTCTTCTGTGGTATCGACCACTGCGAGTCTTGGGTGCCCAAGACTTTATCTGGTTCATCAGTTGTCCTTTCCTGGAGCAGTATTGGTAGGTAGTAGCACCTACAACTAATGGTCCAATGAAGGTCAACTGTATACCAGGAACATCCCACAAGACCTGCTGTTTGGTAAGTTTGTTGACCCGGTCGTCTAGCCATCTCGTCAGTGTTGCTCAGATCGTCACACTGCCCATTTTTCCTGCTTCCAACACATCAGCTTCAAGACCTGACTGCTCATTTGCTGCCTAATATATATCCCCCACTGACAGCTAACACTGGAATGAATAAGAAAGTGCTGTTCACATCGCCTGTCATTGGTTTTAACGTAGTGACTGAACGGTGTACAGGTGTATTTAAATTATTCATGCAACACAAAGCAATATTCAAAGTACCAACCAGATGAAAAGTTTGGTTCAATTCACATATCTGTGTCTACTTGAATGTTACTGGTGTAAACGGATAAGAGTTTTAAAGTGACTACAAAGAGAGACTGAAAACATTCCACAATGCAACAGGTCAGACTCACCCTCATGCCAAGAACAAGGAAGCCTATCTCCTCCATCAGTGGGTATTTTCTGATCTGCTGTTCTCGCTTCTCTTGGGAGGCGAATGGATCGTAGCTCCGCTGGCCCAGCTTCACGTCCATGATGCACGGCTTGACGAAGCGCCGAGTCACATCCTCCAGTTTCAGGTATAAGTCTGGGTCAGCAGCACAGATGCATGTGTGATGACATTGGGATTGGAGTTATTGCTAGTTCATTCATATTAACTGCAATTGCATTGTTTCAGATATGATGAATGTACAAAAATCCCTCCTATACACTAATTATCACTTAATATTTAAAGGCCTATTCAGGAAAAGTTACAGTGGTTTGTGGCATTTGGCTTTCATAGCTCAAACTGTACAAATAAGCAGTTTTTACATTCTTGTCCCCTTGAGCATTCTAGGAGGCTGGACCTATTCAAGCACACACTGGGTCAGAAAGGTCACCATTAAAGCTAGACCACTATGCTGATAGAGTGATATATTAGCCAATATCAGCTTATTAAGATACAGTATAGAATAGAAGAGAGTATAATGCCTGTGGATATAACAAAATATGGCCTGACAAGATGACTCCCAGTCTGCAGAGGCTTGGCAGAAAAAGAAAAAGTACCCAAAGTGCACTGCCAAAATGACAAGAGTTTCTAAAGATGAATAAAGTGAAAACAATGACCTGGACCAGTACGACGTTTGACGTAAATCCACAATAGAAAACCCTTCGGATATTGTAAAGAGAAAGGTAGAGCAATACAACTTTTCCAGGAGGAACAGCTGAAAAAAACATTTCTAAAAAATGGAAGAACATCCCTTCAGAACTCTGTATTACACTGGCATCCTTCATGCAGATGAGGATTAAATCTGTCATCAAAAATAAAGGTGGACATGAACTATTGAAAAATTAAAAGATTAGAATCTGAGTAATGTACTAACTTATGTTGTATTAAGTTCCTACTGGGGCTCTGCATTTTAATAAAATAAATCCAAACTTACATGACAGTAAATACCCCGTTTACTTTAGAAATAAGGCAATAAATAAACTTCATGGTGATACAATTTGGAATCCTTTGACATTTATGTGATATTGCACAGGGGTGTACTCACTTCTGTTGCATACTGTGTATCAGTCAAAGTTATTCAGAAGTGGCAGCATGTACAATGGACATAAAACTGTATAAAACTTGATAACAACAACCAAAACACCCAAGGGATCCTTATTAAGTTGGTGTTTGTGTAAAAAAAAAATGCAGGATTTCTTTATCAACTCAACTTGGCCACAAACTCCAATATGGTTCGAGCTATAATCACCAGTTTATCATAGGTATAACACTCATACAACAGCCCAGACCAGCTTGCTCCTTCGCTAACACAAGCCTTTATCATTAAGTTGATCTGAATAAAAGAGAGAGAGAGATGGTTCAGTACAGTTTAGTCTTTTACCATTAGGGCTGTCAGGAGAAGACCAGGTCCCGTAATATTTGGGCAGATAGTTCTGGAGGTCTAGAAGACAAGGATCACAGCAGTCCTCTGCATACACCTAGGACACACAGACCCACACAAACATGTCATGTACCTCAGGGGGATGAAGCCTGCCTGGCTGTACATTCAGCAGTGAGTTATGCCTTAAATGTTAGTCTTGCATCATCACTGAATAGTTATTGCGAACATAGCAGTTTGTATTACCTGCTGGCGCTGGTCCCACTAGCTTTGCAGTAGCCTCAATGCACAACTTTAATGTCATTTTACGACAATTGGCAATTAAGTGGAATTGCATGTTAGGAGGCTAAACTGTAAAATGTATGACGTACTTTATGTATTATACATTTTGGAAGACTTCTGATTTAAGCCAAGTATAATTTTTGGTTTAATGCCTTTGTGTGTGAATAAGTGAGCACTTTGCTTATTATGTAGCCTTGACTGAAAGGTTGTGTAAATTGTAAATTGCACGAGTGTGCAAAGCTGTCATCAAAGCAAAAGGGGCTACGTTAAAGAATCTAAAATATAAAACATATTCTGATTTGTTTAACATTTTTTTGTTTACAACATAATTCCATATGTGTTCTTTCATGGTTTTGATGTCTTCAGTATTAATCTACAATGTAGAAAGCAATTGAAATAATAAAAAACCATTGAATGAGAAGGTGTGTCCAAACTCTTGTACCTTCAGTGCTCAATAAACCAACTTAAATGCAAATTTAGCTACAACCACTGCAATGCTAAAATAATGAGATTTCCTCCAGAAATTCCTGATTTATCATGTTCAAAATAATGGGACAGAAGGGAGATCACAGCAACTTTAGACCACCAAAATCTGAACAGTTCATCCCTACATCCAAATGAACATTTGTGCCAAATTCCTTTGAGGTACTTCTGACATATCACACTCGGAAGAATGAGACAGGCGGATGGACAGAGAACCCTGAAACATGACAGCCTTGGCTGTTGCGAGTATAAAATTGCAAAAAAAAAACCCAAAACAAAACAAAAACAACAAAAACAGTGCACGTACAATTTATAATATACTCCTCAGTGATATTTTAGAGCAGCTCAATAATGTTTTGTAACTAGCTGTCCAGCCCTGTGCAGGATTAGTGAGTATTGTGCCTACTGTTGAGATCTGGTTTTATTGGTTGGTCAGGAGACAGACAAGCATGATGCCATGACTCACTCCTGTTTGTATTAAAGCTGCTGAGGCTGACGGTAGTGCTAAGCTCTAAAGCAAACAGTGGAGCTTTGAAGCAGTAGAGTATATGCAGTCAGTTCTGTCTGATATGGAATGTCTGATACGTTTACTGATGGTTAACAATTTACACTTGTCCATCTATCCATCCATCCACCTTACACCTGCTTATCCTGCTGAGGTTACAGAATCCAGGATCCGTTTCATTTTCCGTCATAAGTATGTGTTTTGCTTTTCTGCCAGCATGTCTGGATTACTTGTATTTGCTCATGTTATGTTCCGATACTGTATTCTCTGCAACAAGTCAAACATCAGCAAGCTCATTCATTTTACTTTTTTCCAAACAGACCAGATTTTCCGGAGAAGCTTGACTGGTCTACACTGATGTTCTACAGAGAGGTGGACTATGGAGCAAGTTCAACATAACCAGGCTGGTGACAAAACTTAAAGCCTCCAGCAGAGATAGCGGGTATCATGATGATAGTTACCGACTTCTGGGGTCACAAAATTAACTGACCTACTTCAGTCAATAAGAACAGGTTGATATAATGGAGAGCTAGGAAGAATGTAAGAACTTTATTACAGTAAAAAGCACTGTTATTTGATGCAAGAGAGGGAAAGTGGGTGAAAACTGCTAATGATGTAAGTTATTTTATATATATTTTACCAGTTAGTGCAAAGTAGCCACTTATTTCTACCGTGACAGATGCACGTCAGAGCTCTGAAACTTCAAAAACTCTCCTCAGCATACCTCCCTAACCTATTAAACTCTCTGGATTTTTTTGTTGTGATGACAGCTTGGACAGCTCATGTTTCTACTGGAAAAACTGAAACTACTGTGTTTGTAGTGTGCTGTTTGAATCCAGGATTCGTACCTAGATTTCTGCACGGTTTCTTTTTTAACAAATAAACACCAAATAACAAAGCGAGAAATAAAGTTAACAATCAAGACATATAAACTGTAAAGAATTAGCTGTAGAAGTGTGTGTGTGTGTGTGTGTGTGTGTGTGTGTGTGTGTGTGTGTGTGTGTGTGTGTGTGTGTGTGTGTGTGTGTGTGTGTGTGTGTGTGTGTGTGTGTGTGTGTGTGTGTGTGTGTGTGTGTGTGTGTGTGTTACCATGCTGTAAAACTGCAACTCTCGTGGACCTCTTGGTGGAGGCTGCAGCTGCTTCAGGACTGTTCCGTCTGGGTGCTGCAAAATACCTGAAACAAACACAAAGGTGGCTTTAAAAAAAAACGAAGCAAAATTTAGCAAAGTAAAGGCTGTGGAGCTTTACACAGTTAAGACTAATATGTAACCATTGATAAAAAGACCCAGCGATTTAGCTTCAATTCTGGTTTTAACACATCGGTGTTTCTGTGAAGTACAGATACCTCAGTTTAACAGTTATTCAGAAGAACTGCATTTACCATCGCCATTAAGTCCCTGTTGTCACTAATTTAAGGGCTGTGGTCTCTCTGAACTACAGCTGATTAATCAATACAGCAACTGCCAGAATATTAATGGGAAAGACAAATGTAATGACTATATCCCACATTATTTACTGTTTTGTTTTAGTGCAGGCAATGGCAAATGCTATTGTTGCCTATTACAGTTCTCCAAGTGAAAATGTAGGGTTAGTTGCTATTTAGTGTTAATTACTCCGCCAAGGAATGTGGTGGAGTTATGTGACGATAGGCGTTGGTTTGTCTGTCTGTTAGCAACATTACTCAAAAATGGATTAACAGATTTAGATGAAATTTTCAGGGAAGGTCAGAAATGACACAAGGACCAAGTGATTAGATTTTGGCAGCGATGCGGCTCATAGTCTGGATCCACGGATTTGTTAAAGATTTCTGTATCATTGCGAGATACGGCATGGCATCACTGTAACTATGACAACAAGTGAACACTACGTCGGCTGCCTGCTGACGATGACATGATTGTACTACAGATCAACCGCTGCAGACTCATCGGGACTTAACTGATTAAATTGTGGGGGTGTTTCAGAGTCCAATCAATGCCCGCCGCCCGCGACATATTTAGGTCACGTGAATCGGTATCCGTACATAAGGTCATTTTGTTTGTGGGTACATCTATATTAATTGGCCACATTCTATAGTGCTGTGATTTCTGATCATCAATAACTGATAAACAAATGCTGCGTTTCTAAAAAATAAAATGCTGCATTTCTGACAATGCCATATGGAAGAATGAACAGCCTTGATGGAGTGCTGCGCTCTCTGAGTGTCTTCTTTTTCATTCTTCATCACTATGTGTTTCAATAAATGCGTTTCATCTTATTTCAATCTTATTGTACAAAGAAAGACACAGTGAGGAAAAGATGAGTCTCTTGTTACATCATCAAATGCTGGCAACAGCTGATCACAGATAGATTGAATGAACCTGCGGTGAAAGGATTAATCTGGTCTTTGGCTGATTGGTGGCTTATTCTTAAAATGTACAGATGTACAAACAAACATACAAGCACTAAACAATATACACAACTTCCATCAATAGTTCTGTACGGTCTGAATCCTGACACCATGCAGTCGGCAGTGTTTTCCCTTCACTCTGCAGCTAATGTGTTGCTACGGCTTTTGTTTTGTCATTTATTTTTCAGTTATTCTGTGAGAAAATACACAGAATTATTAAAAAGTTAAGGTGCTCATAATGCATGATGTTATCTACTACACAGTCAAATGAACACACACGGGCACACACACTAATGGTATGAAAAAAGGTAGTAATAAATAAACAGCAGCAGACATGTAGAGAATTGCATATGATTTTTGCTGAGAAAACAAATTAAATTCATTGATTTTTGATTCATTTGTAGAAGGACTATTCTAGTACATTGCAACTTGGGTCATATTTTTGTAATTCTGACCAACATATTTTTTCAGGCCCTGACACACTGAGTCAGAGTGAAAGTGGGAAATCAACAGGCTGATATTACTGACTGATTCCAACTTATTACAGTTATCAATACCAGAGTATATGTTGACTGAAATTTCACCCCATAAAATATCTTGCTCAGTATATACCTAAACTTATTATCCAAACTGCCTGTTCCCAAATTTGCTGTCGTTATGTTATGTTCCCTGGTCTCAGCTAATTCCCTGATGGTATTTAATGGCTATAAATAACGGCAAAAGCTATGAAAATAAAACCTGAGTTGCTATACAACACAATATTTATCATTACATATTGCTTTCACATAATAAAAAAGAAACCAACATCAGATGTTTGAGGGTGAAAAATGTCATTTTTTTTCATTGGAGCACTAACCATCACTGTGGGGTTTATGTGAACGTAGTTCCAGTTTAATGCTGTTTCACTTACTTCTCCCCAGTGATAAATGCACAGTTTCAAAATTTCAGTATTCGCATGATCTAATAAAAAAATTGACTTAGGTCATGTTGAAAATTTCCACTCAGGTCTCAAATCTAAGTCCTGCTTTCAACATAAAGAGTCAAAACTGAGCTGCTGACAGATGAAGTCTGCTGACTAACACAATCGGACTTTCACCTTTGCCTCTTGGTTAGCATCAGACATTGTCACCACATTATGATCCAACTACAGACATATGAGCACCAACAGAAAGCAGAGACTGGCATGTAACATTTTAACTTGTCTGACAATGTTCAGTGGTGTTCGTCGGCCGTTTCCAGCTAGAATAGTCATTTACCACATTAACAATGTCTAGACTGTATTTCTGATTAATTTAATGTTATTTTCACATAAAAAAAATGCTTTTCTTTCAAAAATGGGGACATTTCTAAGTGACCCCAAACTTTTGAATGGTAGTGTATATATTCTACACTGTCTCCTAAAAATTGTGTTCTTATACAATTATTCTGCGTTCTCACGTATGTTTTAAGAGAAATGTATTTTATGCTGGATTACACTTGTTTGTGATGTATCACAAATGTGTTTTTTAATCAACATATCCTTGTCATTTATTTTGTACCTTTACTGTCGTCTATTTTCGACCAACCAATCATACATTAATTGGGGTGTGACTCGTCTCACTGGTAACCCAGAAAATGGAATAGCTTCAAATATAATGTGAAAGAAAAAGTCACTGATGCTCCCGTTTTTTTGTTGTTCACCAAAATCCTGCTTTTTTGTATAGAGATTTAGCGAAGAGAAATTGTCTTTCCTCTCAGCAATATAGTCATAAATTTTCCCTTTCATTTAATTCTTTATTCTGCTTTGAAATTGTTCTTCTTTGGTTTAATACGACTTCTTCCAATTAAGAGGAGGCACAATGCAGCTATGTAAAAGTGCAGTGTTACCTGAGTAAAAGTGTCCAAGTGTTATCAGGAAAATACATTCAAAGTATTAAAAGTGAAAGTACTAAATGCAGAAATGTCTTAAAATGTTTTACTATTATATTATGATTAATATTCATGCAATAATGCCAGAGCAGGATTTTATGTAGTAGTAACAGTAACCACATGCCCTTCAAAGAACCTGGAATTGTTAAGAACCAGAATCGATGAGCAAATTCGGAACCATAGTCAGAATAGTTCAAGTATAAATAATACTCTAGAGTACAATGTTAACGTGAGCCTGGGATACATAGCATTCACAAAATAGTTACAGTTTACCTTTGTCTTGTTAATTAGCTAATTGTAAGTCAGTAAGTTTGAAAGGTTGCCAAACACCACTTTTGAAGATGAACCACAAGAGAACTCCAGTTTGTGCGTGCAGTACACTGTCTGAATTAGAACTGTCAAGGAGTCTCAGTTAATCTATTGATAGCAAACTGAATGTGCCAAAAAACTAATTATAGAATTTGTTAACTGATTCGGACACACAGAAGATAAGAATTGGGATTATTTTGTGAATTCATTTTTTCCCCTACAAAATATGTAAAACATCTGAGAACTACAGAAAAAAGGTGGATTTTGTTTCACATATTTTATTTTTAGACTCAGATAATAAGACAACAACAAATGATATTCAGTCATATAAGCTATTTTGACTTTTTGGCATTCATTTTAATGCTAGTAAAACAAAGTACCATGTATGCATTGTGTTCGGCAGCAACATTCCCTGTCTGAATGTCACGGTAACCAAGATCACAACTTGCAGTGGCTCACATTCACATTGGATAAGCACTGGGGGCAACGTGGCAAAGCAACATCTTCAGCTGCATCATTTGGAATGAAATCTTGTTTGCTCCTTGAACTTAAAGGTCAAACGCTTTTTATCTCCTCTCAAGCCAGAGCGGGAATGAGCCATAATGGTCTACAGAGTGTCAATAGAATTTCAAAAAACATCAGCATCGGATTACTTGTGTGAGAGAAACTACATTAACCCCTAAAACCGTCAGGTCCAGTGAGTAATCCTTCACACTTTTAGCCCTTTGTGGCACAACTGTGCATCACTGACATACATTTAAAAAAAAGACCTACGGTGGAGAGGTACTGGAGGCCAGAGGAAACAATGGGAGGAGATCATTGTCAGGCATCAGCAGTACAAGCTGAGCAACATTCTAGGGCTTGTTCCACAACTGCTGGAGTACTCACAGTACTCCCTTTCTCTTCCTGTTAGTTGGAACCTGTGTGTACTGGTTTAATAATTATTTAGCACCAAGCCCAAGAGGGACAAAGATAAGGTTCTACATTAATGTCAAATACACTGCCAGCCTCACTGAATGTCTCTTTCTACTTCCCAGAGACATTTTGAACAAGTCATCATCAGAAAAATATTCTGTACAATTCATTAGTGGCACTCATCTAGACTCCATTAACTCCTTTAACCTTTAAATAATGTGAGAGAAAACTGATTTTATAGCGTTAGATTTATATTGGTGCTTGACTTCTGTTGAGCAAAAATATTGTGCTGTATACTGTCTAAACTGTCCCAGAAAGGAAACACAGGTCCTGGTCATGGCAGGCCACAACAGCGTCTCTCTGCTTCGCCCTCATCACTGCACTTGGTCCTAAAAGTAACTCCAATGTTATACTTTCTGCATTTCACCAATATGCAAGGGCCCAGGTGATGTAACTTCAGTCATCTCCCGAAACCCACAAGAGCGAACCAGACCCATCCACAGATGTCTGCATGCAGCCCAAAATTTACGACCGTGCACAACTAGGGAAGCAGCATGCCTGCTTGGCAGTGGCATGCATGTGCAGAATATGCAAGTAAGGACTACTGCATATGAGTGGAATGGAGTTCTCCCAGCAGATTCCAAGCAGGCTCGAAAGAAGTACAACACCATGCACCCGTGGTGTCCACAGCTGTCTGTGTATGCGAGTGTAAAGAAACAGGATCAAAGCTTTAAAGACCAGTAAGCAGCTATGATCCAGACTAGAGAAAGAGTCCACTAAAACCAGTGGTCTCCCTGCCATTATTAGGTAATATGGCACCTTATATGCTTGTAATAACTTGGCTGAAGAGCTGTGTATTTAAGACTGACAGCACTGTGTTACGAACAGATACTCGTTTTAATTTAAGAATAATTTTTCAGCTTTGGACAAATCTATGCAAAGGTGCTCATGATTCCAATCATTTGAGAAGCCCACATTGATTCTGTGTAGGGAAAAGATGACAATTGTTTCTCCTGCACATGTTCTGATTCATAGTGTTAACAGAGAGAAGGGGCTGTTTACAAATGCGTCTCTTGTCTCTATTGCCAATGAGTTTGTGAGACACAGAGAGGACTCAGCTTGACAGTGTAATAGGATTTTACCCATTTTAAAACAGAAAAAAAAAAAAAAAAAAAAAAAAAGAAAATCAATACATGGAAGTCGGTGTTTGTTTTGTGGTGGGTCATTACAAATCAGTGTGTGGGAAACACTTGTCGGACATCATTGGACTTTTAAATTAGTGTTGGACAACTCTGCGACTATATTGGCAGCCATTGGTGGTTGGAAAATTTAACATACCATTCAACCCCAGATGCAGCATGTTGAATGACAATTTCACGTCACACTTGTTACCAAGCATCTACTGACTAAGTTACATTGTGGTATGCTGATTCACAGTCACAGAGTTGGTACAGATGGTAGGCTTGCAATTCAACATGGTGAACATGGATGAAGTAAAACACTAATTTTCACACTAAGAAAATGGTGAGTACGCACATCAAGACACTTTAACGAAAAAAAAGGCTTTGACCAGGGAAATCCAAGAATGCACTGCAGGTCACAGATAACTCCTGAGAATGCCATCCTGTCTGTACAACAACATGGGTATGTGTCTTTCATAAGATGCATTTCATCGCAGTAACTGACTGATCACCAATGACTCACCTACCTGAAACAACACTTTAACTAATACCAATAAAATGCACAATTAATTCTGCATAATACCTCGTCTGGCCACATACAATGGACTTGTTCTGAGTCAGTGAGTGTGTAGTGTGTGTGCTAGTGACGACAGGGAGACCACCGAGCAACAAAGACACGGTCTTAGATCGACAAATGATCTGTAATCCGTGAAGATCAGTAATGACAAAATAAGAAAGCTCCTTTACTTCATTTCTACAGGCGCATGAATCTTATCTCGTATACATCCTGTGCCTTCATCTGTGACAACACCACACCAAGCTCAGATTTAAAAACCTTGCAATTCAGTGACAGCAAACACACCTGGCAGAGCAAAAACAAAGCCATTTCCTTAATTGTTACTTTGTCATACACACTTCATCAAACAATGCACGAGTGGCATGTGCATTATTGGCAGTAGTAGCATAAAGAAAGCCGTGTGATGGAGCTGATAAGAACGTTCTCAGGAATATTTTGTAGGTCAAATTTTCTACTGATCCCAGGTAGTTAACTATGTCTTCAGTGGTCAGTCATGGTTCAGGTTGTCCACCTGGCCAAGAGCAGAACCCCAAGTTGTTAATCACAGGTTGCTGGTGTGCAAGTCTGTGTTCATGAGTGAATTAGAAACACACTGTAGAGCGCTTTGGAGAACTGAAGCTCAAAAAGACACCATACAAGTATTACTAAGTGTTACTCAGTCTTCATAAAATGCTGAAGCAAGGAAATTAAGGTTTGTTCTAAAATTAAGATTTTTTTTTTCCCAGGTAACTTACCCACTTTATCCACTCCATACTTGTGACCCGCCACCTGATGTGAGAGCGGGACGCAGCCGTTCAGGTGAGCCGGGCTCTGGAGCCCTACAGGCCGCTGGCCGGACTTCTCCTTCGCGGGGCCGCCTCCAGAGAGCCGCGGGGTCAGATTAACCCCAACAGCGGCGGAGCTGGGGGTCAGCTCCAGTCTGCCGAGGGCCAGGGAGGACTCCATCATCACGCGATGTGGAGTTGTTGACATTTGTAAAATAAAAAAGGGTTTGGGGCAAGGCCTTTGTCCAGAGACAAAAGATTAAAAAAATAAAATGTAAATGTCAAGTATGTGACTGCATCGATTCACATACTGTCATTACGTAAGCACAGAATAGAGCCCGCACACATTCAACAAAGTGTGAGAGGATGAGAAGCCTACTCGGGAATGGTCCGGTCCACACGAAGCCCGCACAGCAGCTTCGGTCGTGGCCGCTATTTTCGCCCACTGACAGTATCCACGCTGACAGGTAGCAGCACCGTGGAAACCCCGCTGTCTCTCCTCGTGAGGCAGCGCTCCTTCAATGATTTTCATATCTTGGACAGCAGCATAAATACATCCCGGACACATCCCACTTCCTACCAGTGTCGACACACCCACAGCCCGGCACCATTTCCGGTCGAAGGCTTCAAAATAAATGCAGACGTGCAGATAATACACTGTACGGGGTAGAAAAACAAAGCACAATGCTCTTTCTGGAATTGCAAATCGGCTGTTGTTTTTTGTCCCAGCGTTACCTCTCTGTCCAACCACCAAGCTTTATTTTAACACGCGAACGCTGTTATATTTGATGCCTTTATTACGGAGACTAGTTGAGGCCAGCTGCCGTCGCATCCTCTTGAAGTTGAGCTAACTTGACGCAATCCCACTTCCCCGCTTCGCACAAGTAAATACTGCTGCCTGTCAGCAATGGTGATGTTACGACACAGTCAGGAGTTAGATCCAGCTCCACTTAGCAAACACCGAGACGGGCGGGGCGAACGGACACAATAAAATTGCATGTAGAGGCTACTGAGTTCGGGTTTCGATTGCTAACTCATCGATACTGTCCATTAGACTGCTTATCAAAACCGTCACCGTTCAAACGAGCAGAGCGACATCGCACCTGCCCTATAATCTCCTTCAACGCGAAGGCCAGCCAGCTGTAAATGAACATAAACACGAAGCAATGCTGTCCAAAAATCCATGATATGAAAAGAGGTCGGTGGAGTCCTTCTCAGCCACAGATATCCAGGTCAGTGTAGGCGGCTACCTCTCTACGTTACGAGCAGCGCCCAAAGCCTCCCACACGTTTGCGACACTTGCCTCTACTGTCGTAAAAACGTCCACTCTCTCCCATTGACGGCAGCGCAGTGAGACTGGTTTGCATTTCTTATCGACGTATGGTTGTGTAAAGTACATGTTCATAGATATTTATTGTGTTGTCAGCTCGCTGTCACTGTCAACCCTACGAGTTATATAAGCACAATTATTATTATTGTTGTTGTTGTGGTTGTTATAGTGTTTTTTATAAACCCCAAATATATTGAAGCTTTTCCTAAATAATAAGGTTTTTTTTGCATTTTAGCAAGATTTTACAAAAAAATCTCCACAACACTGCCAAATAACTATAACCTAAAATAATTCCTCATTATGTTTTCTAATTGCTAGTGATGAAAAAGTGATGTCGATCTATGATATACTTCAACTATTTACCTCTTTCTGTTTTAAAATGACAGTCCCTACTACAGCAGCAGCACTGAGTTCATTCTTTGTTTTTCAGACATTGCATATGATTATTTTATCTAAACATTTAGATTTTAAAAATTGTTTGATATTGGACTGAATAAAGAATTATATTCACCCTTGTGATTCCCTTTTAAAATGAATTGAATTAATTACTAATAACTCTACAAAAAACTTTCAGGACACCCCTTTATGTTTTTGGGGGTTCCCTTGACAACTTTCTCTGAACTGAAATGTTTCTACACAAAAAGAAGCATCTTTCCTGGGTCATATGGGAAGATGACAGTTTTTCAAGATTTTACATTTAGTTTTGAGATAACAAAGTTGTGATCTGTTATGCTAGCTATGTAACTGATTAATAACAGACTACAACTTTGTTATTATAAATATTAATGAGCTCAAAACTAAATGCTCATGACCTGGGGGCTTTGGGGTTAGGGTGGGGGTTGTTCCCATCACATACAGCCCTGGTGTCACACATGGGAGCCTTTTTTATGTAGGCCTTCTTCAAAATTAAGATATGCTTATAGACTCTGGCCAATAGATTCAGTGTGTGCTGCTCAATAGATGGCAGTTCATTAAATCCAATAAGCTGTTTTTTGCCCCTACATGTCATCTCAGCTACTGTTATAAGGAATCTCATTACAATTTATTTGAAACATATCTCTAATAATTGAGTATTGAGACAAGCCTGAAGCATGAACACCAGGACAAGTCAATCAGTCCATTTCTGAATATATCTCAAAACAAAAACATCATAAAATAGCATAGCCCAGCATGCATTATGCCACTTTGTTACTTCAGTCAAACTAACTGTTCTGAGGCCCCCGCTGCACATGGGTGAAGCTTTTTATTATATGTGAAGAGACTCATACCTGCCTGTATATTATTGCCCCAGTATCTCACTGTTGGCTTGTAAAATGCACCTATGGCTTCTTTTCTTGAAGTGCATTACAACATCTAATGTGAACATTATATATATATTTGAATACAGACTGTACTTTAAATATTTAATGTACAATATTTTATGAAGACAGTAATGTGTTACAGCATGAAAAAAAATATATCAACACCAATATCCAGAGTGTTATTTGACCTACGTCGTCAATACCTACCCTGCATATTATTTCAATAATATAGTGACTTAGAAAAAAAACACATCAGTTGGCTCTACATTGAGCTTAACATACCTGAATGGTTGTGTAATTTCTAGCACCACTATAGTATTTCAAACAGTTCCTGTGATGCTCTTCTGTTACCACTATTGCACACATATCAGGAGCTGTTATGTGGTTTTATCTAGGTTTTATCATATAGTGACAAATGTTTGCTGTAGGAATTCAGGTGTGAGTTTAAGGTATTTTTCTCCTAGCTCAGTCTGTACATCCTATAAATGATAACTATTGCCTTTTACCTCTGTCTGCGTTCATATCAGTCCAGCTGTTTAATAGTCTCAGATGGATCAGTCTTTGTTTTTTGAATGTCAGACTACTTCTGAAATGTTATATCTGGTTTATATTTGCTTTAAACAATTTAGATAAATTGGAAGCCTGTTCCGAATCAAAGGCAACTTTTGTCTGTCTTAATGTCACTTACAGTGTTCAGAATCATTTGATAACAGCACGACATCAGATTTTTTCCCTCCGATTTCTCAGAGAAAACGTGACAAAGACATTGATAAACAGCACAACGGTCCACTAAGTAATGGAATGTATGTGAAATAAACGACTGTTTACTGAGTTTCAGAGCCTCGTCTATAATTCCAGGGAGTGCGTGTCCCTAATTGTACTGACAATTTTGCTATCTGTTGGAAAGTTCTTGCTATCACTGTAATTGGCCTTAAGTCACGTAAACACAAATGCTGGAACCAGTAAACAGATAGCATTCAGTTTATAGTAAGATGAAGAGCTGCTCAGGATGTCCTGATGCTCGAAACAGCATGAGAGTGTTTATGCTGAAGACTCACATCAGCATTACATAATGTACAAACAGCAGAATTACAATTTAGACTAAGCACCATTTCTGTCTGTCCAAGTTTAAGTCAGAGGCAATGTTCTAAGTCTATCATATCACATTCATTATTAAATAATCATCTGCTTTTACGAACTGCCAACCTTGATCGGAATTGAGAAAAGCCGACATCTGGCCTTGTACAAAGAAGTAAGAACTAACATGGAGAACACTGGATAATTAAAGCTGACAATGCATACAAATCAATAGTATATCTCTCTCTCGCAGAGGTACAGAAGACTGACTGTGGTTTCATGTGGTAAATTCAGACAATTTTCAGATCCACTTGAAGATGAAGAGAGAACTCACTGCAACAGTTATTGTTTTTTTAAGACAATATTTTCTACCTATCTAGTTTCTATAGGTAAAATCAATACTTTTGTCATATTTGAGATATTCATTCATTTAATTTTACATTTTAAATGATTTTAAAAACTAATGGCTTATGAAACTATTGCAAGATACTATCTTTTCCTTACAGGATGCAAGCAGTAACAGGAAAGGAGAGGCAGTAAACTAATTCAGACGTGCCGCATTCATGTCCTGGGGGAATAACTCCTTCACTCTTGTGTGAATCACTCATCATAGATACAAGTTTTGTGTAGAATGTGGTTTGCCCTTTATTATGTATAGTTTTTATATATTTATTTTTTACTATAATATAGTAAAAATATAATAATATATAATATAATATAGTAAAGTATAATATATATATATATATATATATATATATATATATATATATATATATATATATATATATATATATATATATATATATATATATGAATGCAGACACCATAGTAATAAGAAAATGTTTAGTACACCTTTCATTATTGAGATTAATTTTTTTCACTACTTCACATGTCCATCATTATTTTTAACAACATTGAATCCTCCTCTGCATTAAAAATCAGATTTTGTCAGTGTACTTTGGATGCTTCCCGTGCTGGAATACTTTTATTCCAAGCTTCTACAAACTGGGAATTATCTTGTCAGCCATTATTTTCATTTATCTACAGGCATTCATGGTGCCATCTAAAAATGTCATCTCCCCATCACCTTTTGGACTTGTGCAGCCCCATATCATCACCTTTCCACCTCTCTGTGTCACTGTCAGGACTATGGTAATACTGTGGTAGTCTTGGCTAAGTTCTTGCCAAACATGCTGAAACCCATCTGAGAAAACATTTTTTTTATTTCAGCGTTCTTCAAATATTAATCAGGATTCTTTTTGTGTCATTGCAGTTTTGTATCAAACAGCAAGCAAGAGAAAACTGACTGTATTTAGTGATCATGAGGAGAGTTATTGTTTCTGTCAACAGTGCTTGGTTCCTCAGCCCTGTGCAGTCGATTCTAAGTATAAAGTGGCATATTAAGAAAATATTTCAGGGTTAGTTGCTTAAATATGTCCTTAAGTACGGTAAATAAGTACAAGTGGTACATTAATGTACTTAGTAACATTCCCTCACTGATGTAAACAGCTTCAGTGTAATTACCTTGGGTGTTTGTGTTTTAACGGCAATATTCGGAACTACGTTTCCCGTGATGCACTTCGGAGCAGCGACCGTAAACGGAAGAAGCGGAAACAAAAGAGGTTTTTATAAAAACACAAACACATCCCCGGCTGTCGAAGTACTCAGGGAATATAATACAGCTACTAACTACGCCAGCAATAATACTGAAATCGAAAATAAAGAGTGAGTCGAAGTGAGTTAGACAGCGAACTGCACCAGTCAGCATGGCACTCAAAAGAATACAGAAGGTAAGATTGACCAGCTAGGTTTGGCTGCCAGCTAAAGGTAGCTAACTGGCTCAGCACAGGCTAATGTCAGAGTTCGTTTTTACACTAAGGTTTATAAACGAATACTCCAAAGCTCTCCACGTATTAAAACAATTTATCTCGAACTTCTTAGCGTTTCTGGAAGTAATGGGCTTGCTGACATATAACAGACACAACAGAATAACAACTTCAAAGTTTCATGCTAGCTCGCTAACAAATATCCAAGTTACCGCACTAACTACTCTCTTTGACGCCTCCATATCTATCTGTTGCCGTTTGCGAAGTCGTGCGTTCTCTAACTTGTCTGAGTAACCAGTCAACAGTCCTGTTGTTCTTGCCCTCCTGGCGGTGGGCAAGTACTGCAGTGACTAGGAAAGTTACTTCTCAGCAATGAATTTTTGTTTTCCGTTTCTCCCTGTCGTAACCCTGTTGTTTTAGTGTTGCTAGAGTAACTGCTTTAGTGTAATACTAAGAGCAGATAGTATCTCTAAAGAACCCTCAGTTCTCAAAAGCACTAGACTTTGCATGAGAGAATAGTACATAAAGAAATACCCGTCCGCGCACTCTTTGTCTTCATCCACTTATTCGGAGTCAGGTTGTAGTAGCAACAGGCTCAGCAGGGCATTCCAGATGTCCATCTGCCCAACAGTGTGTTCCTACTGGGGGATCCCAAGGCGCTAGCAAGTTCTGGGCATACCCTGGGATCTCTTCCCAGTTGGCCAAAAACCCTCCAAAAATTGTACAAAGTCGACATCTTAATCAGATGCTTCAGCCATCACATTGGGATCCTTTTGACACAAAGTAGCAGCCACTATTCCAAGCTCACTTCCTATTTCAGATCTCTTCATCCTACCTCTAAGGCTGAGCCCAGGCACTAACAGAAGAAACTCATTTCGGCCCCATTACTGCTGCTGCTGCACCAGTCCGTCGATCCATGTTGCATTCCATTTTCCCATCACTTGTGAACAACATCCTGAGATACTTAAACTCCTTCATTTGGGGTAGAAACCTTTACGTCGAATTTGGAGCTGCTAACTCTCATCCCAGTCACTTCACATTGGGCTGCAAAC